>NW_023269720.1:0-163442 GCF_004353265.1 Vitis riparia | reverse complement strand
ATTCAAAGTGAATTGGTGTTGTTCCATTTCAAGGTTAGCTTAAGAAATAAAACATAAACTTTGGTTGAAAAAGGTTTGGACTTAGATTAACAACACAACAAGTGATGAAAATAACTTAAGAAGAAAAGCATTCCTTGGAGATTCAGGTATACAGGAGAGGTTCCTCATGCAAAAGCATAGCTCGGTCACTTGGTTCAATTCCTCACATTAGAGAATTAACATAAAGTCAATTCTCTAACAGGTGCTGCATAAATGCATCCCTCAATTGGATTTCAGCTTTAATTCTCTCACTGATGCAACTTGCAATGGTTTGAGCCTCTCACTAGCCTTTACCATTCAAGGTGATCTTTAACCTTGGATTACCCGTCAAAAGCTCGCAAGAGGTAACTAATGGATGTCTCCTAAGAGTCCAAAAGCTTACCAAGTGTTGGCTATTCTAGAAAATCCTACCTTCAAGTCACCTACCAAAGGCTCGCAAGGGGTAAACTAGTGCATCTCCATGGTTAGAGATCACTTGCCTTACCAAGTGTTGGCCCAGGTGACTCCAAGATGTTTTAAGTTAACTAAAAACATTAGAAACCATTCACGGGACACACTTACTCTTCATTCATAGCTGAAACCACAAAGCTTCTGATTGATGCACTTGGAACCTTTCCCGGCAACCTTAACTCCAAGGAACTAAAAAGTTTAGTTACTCATTCTCTGGGGAAAACTCCTCAAAGAGTGCATAACTTAAAAATATGAAAACACAATCAAAGAGAGAAGGTAAGGTAGAAAAGAGCTAAAACTCTGTGTATTTCTTTCTTTGAAACTTTACAAAAGGTTCATCACCCTCACACCCTCAGAACAGGCTCCTCGGGCTCCCTTTATACCAAAATCACATAATCAACTATTACATTGATATTTTAGCCAAATTCCTAACTTAGAAACTAAGGAATCCTATCATTGGTGACTTACAAGGAGAATTTGGGCATTTAAGCAACAAAAATCTAATGAAAAATATCTCCAAGTGTCGGTTACAAATATCGGGAAGCACTCAGGTCCACTTCGCAGGTGAAAAGTGAGGTCTGCGAAATTTCGCAGGTGCACAAGAAGAGCTGCGAAATTTCTTCATAGCATCCTGCTGATTCAACACCTTTGCAAAGTGGACTTCCATCTTGTGGTGTTTGGCTTCCATCGCGGCGTGAAGCTTCAGGGGAGTTCCATAGCACTGTGCAAAAGTGTTGCGAAATATCTTGCAACAAAGGGCTGATTTCGCAGCACTTTTCTGAAGTCTTCCTTCAGCTTGGAGCAGTTGTCTTCCAAAGGCTGTAACTTCCTCTTTTCAAATCCAAATTGCATACGGTTTGAGGCATTGGATTTTTGACTTCCTAAGCTTTCAAATGACCTATTGTATACATGAATTGGACATCAGGAAGTGCTCCAAAAGTAGCTTCAGTGACTGTCATCAAGAATGCTCCATGGCTGATTTCTCTTTGCTTCCCCTTTGCATTCCAGACTTTGCTTATGGCAAAAGTGCTTCAAGGCTTCGATTTTTCATTCCTCTAAGCTTCCCATTGCTTGCCAAGGATTCCATATAACTCTCCTCAATCTCCTAATGCTTTGGTGATCAAAATTCTAACAAAAACACCAAAACTTACACATTTTGATTAGAATTGATTGAAAGGGGCCTTAACATGCTAATTGGGTTAAAAGGCACTAACTACTACTCAAAAGTGTTTAAAAGGATTAATTAGAGGCTATCAAATAGCACTTTTTGAGTAGTAATCAGTCAACCATAGCTTAGAGCTATTCATAGCATCTAGTGCCTTGAGCTCATACACTAGAGAAGCTCATGTCATTCATAACCTTGAGTTACTAATAACATCTAAAGCCCTAAGCTCACCACATGGAGTTGTTCATGTCAACCCTAACCCGAAGTTTTTCATAGCATCTAGAGCCCGAAGCCCATAACTCGGAGTCATTCATGTGAGCCAAAACCTAAAGTTATTTATAACATCTAGAGTCTTGAGTTCATGTCAACCATAACCTATAGCTACTTAGAGTGGCTAATCTCATCCATAGCCCTAAATTATTCATAGCATCTAGATCCATGAGCTTAGAACTCAGAATCTTTCATGCAAACCATAACCTAGAGCTATTCATTGCATCTAGGGCCTTAAGCTCACGACTGAGCGTCGATCATGTCATCCAAAACTCTGAGCTATTAATAGCATCTAGAGCCCTGAGCTCATGACACGAAGTCATTCATGTCAACCACCACCCAACGTTGTTCATAGCATTTACATCCATGAGCTCACAACCAAGAGTATCCCATGTTATCCACAACCCTTAGTTGTTCATAGCAGCTAGAGCCTTAAGCTCATGATTGAGACTTGTTCATGTCAACCATAACCCTGAGTTTTTCGTAGTATCTATAGCGTTGAGCTCATGACCCGTAGTCTTTCATGTCATTGATAGCTCATAGTTCTTCATAGCCATAAGAGCCCTGAGGTCACTACTCAGATTCATTCATCTCAACCATAAGCAAAATTTATTCAATGCATCTGGAGACCTGAGCTCATGACCTAAAGTACCTCATGTCTTTCACAACCCTGAGTTATTAATAGCATCTACAGCTTGGAGCTCATAACTTAAAGTCATTCATGTCAACCACAACCCAGAGATGTTTATAGCATTTAGAGCCTTGAGCTCAAGACCTAGAGTGGCTAATGTCATCCATAACCCTAAGTTGTTCATAGCATCTGGAGACATAAGTTGACAACTTGGAGTCTTTCATGCTAACCACAACCTAAAGTTGTTCATTCCATCTAGGGCCCTGAGCTCATTACCAGAGTCATTCTTGTCATCCACAACTTTGAGTTGTTCATAGCATCTGGAGCCTTGAGCTCATGACATAGAGTCATTCATGTCAGACAACCCAATGTTGTTCATAGAATTTAAAGCCCTAAACTCACAACCAAGAGTATCCCATGTTATCCACATCCCTTAGTTGTTCACAATAACTAGAGCCTTGAGCTCATGATCGAGTGTCGTTCATGTCAACCATAACCCTGAGTGGTTCATAGTATCTACAGCGCTGCACTCATGACCTGTAGTCTTTCATGTCATTGATACCTTTAAGTTGTTCATAGCATTAAGAGCCTTGAGCTAATGACCCGGAGTCTTTCATCTCAACCATAACCCAAAGCTGTTAATAGCAACTAGAGGCTTAAGCTCATGACCTAAAGTACCTCATGTCTTTCACAACCCTAAGCTATTAATAACATCTCGAGCTTAGAGCTAACAACTAGGAGTCGTTCATGTGAACCACAACCTAGAGTTATTTATAGAATTTAGAGCCCTGAGCTCAAAACCTAAAGTGGTTGATGTCATCCATAGCCCTTAGTTGTTCATAGCATCTAGAGCCATGAGCTCACAACTCAGAGACTTTCATGCCAACCATAGCCTAGAGTTGTTCATGTCATCCACAACTTTAAGCTATTCATAGAATCTTCAGCCTTGAGCTCATGACACAGAGTCATTCATGTCAACCACAACCCAATGTTGTTCATAGCTTTTAGAGCCCTGAGCTCACGGACCAAAGTTATTCATGTCAACCACTACCTAATGTTGTTCATAGCATTTAGAGCCTTGAGCTCATGACCCAGAGTATCACCCATGTTATCCACAACCCTCAACTATTCATAGCAACTAGTGCCTTGAGCTCACGACCAAGAGTCGTTCATGTCAACCACATCTCTGAGTTGTTCATAGTATGAAGAGCCCTTAGCTCATTACCCATTGTCTTTCATGTCATCGAAAACCCTTAGTTATTCATAGCATCAAGAGCCCTAAGCCCACTACCTATAGTTGTTCATTTCAACCACAACCTAGAGTTGTTCATAGCATTTAGAGCCTTAAGCTCATGATGTAGAGTCACTCATGTCATCCACAACCCTAAGCTGTTAATAGCGTCCAGAGCCCTGAGCTCACAAACTTGAGTTGTTCATGTCAACCACGGGCTAAAGTTGTTCATACCATCTAAAGCCTTAAGCTCAAGACCTAAAGTGGTTGATGTCATCCACAATCCTAAGTTGTTCATAACATCTAGAGTTGTGAGCTCACGACCCGAAGTCTTTCATGTCAACCCCAACCTAGATTTGTTCATTGCATCTAGGGCCCTAAGCTCACTACTCAAAGTCATTCATATTATCCATAACCCTAAGCAGTTCACAGAATCTAGAGGGCTGAGCTCACGACTTGGAGCATTTCTTGTCATTGACAACCCTGAGCGCTTCATAGCATCTAGAGCCCTGAGCTTATGACCTTGAGTTGTTCATGTCAGTCATAACCCAGGGTTGTGCATAACATCTAAAGGCTTGAACTCATGACCAAGAGTGGCTCATGTCATCAACGGCCTTGAGTTTTGTCATAGCATTTAAAGGCCTGAGCTAGTGACTTAGAGTCGTTCATCTCAACCATAATCTAGAGCTATTAATAACATTTAAAGCCCGGAGCTCATGACCTGGAGTTGTTCATGCCAACCATAACCCAGAGTTGTGCATAACAGCTAAAGCCCTAAACTCATGACCTAGAGTGGCTCATGTCATCAATGACCTTGAGTTGTCCATAGCATCTAAGGCCTGAGCTAGTGACTTAGAGTCGTTCATGTCAACCACAACCTAATGTCATCCATAACCTTGAGTTGTTCATAGCATCTAAAGCTCTAAGCTCATGACCTAGAGTCTTTCATGTCAAGCACAAACTAGAGTTGTTCATTGCATCTAGGGCCTTGAGTTCATGACTGAGAGTCATTCGTATCATCCACAACCTTGAGCTGCTAATAGAATCTAAAGCCTTAAGCTCATGACCTAGAGTCTTTCATGTCATCGATAACCTTAAGTTGTTCATTGAATCTTGAGCCCTGAGCTTACAACCTGCAGTCTTTCATGTTATCAACAACCCTAAGCTATTCATAGCATTTAGAGCCCTGAGCTCACGACCCAGAGTCATTCATGTCAACCATAGCCCAAAGTTGTTCATAGCATCTAAAGTCCTAAGCTCATAGGATCAAGTGCCCAGAGCTCACAACCCATAGTCTTTTATATCATCAATAACCCTGAGCTATTCATAGCATAAAGAGCATTGAGCAGATGACCCTTAGTCGTTCATGTCAACCATAACCTAGAGTTGTTATAGATCCTAAGCTCATGACCTAAAGTAGCTTATGTTTTCCATAACCCTGATTTATTAAAAGTATCGAGAGCCTATTAAAAGTATTGAGAGCCCTAAGCTCATAACTTGGAGTTTTCTAGGTTAACCACAACCCAGAGCTATTCATAACATCTAGAGCCTTGAGTTGTTCATACATAGAGTGGCTCATGTCATCCTCAACATTGAGTTGTTCATAGCATTAATAGCTCTAAGCTCAAGACCCGTAGTCTTTAAACTCATCGATAGGCCTAAGTTGTTCATAGCATCAAGAGCCTTAAGCACATGACCTGAAGTCATTAATGTCAACCACAACCCAAAGTTGTTCATAGCCTTCAGAGTTCTCAGGTCATGACATAGTGTAGCTCATGTCATCAACAACCTGAGCTATTAATAGCATATAGAGGCTTGAGCTGACAACCTAGAGTTGATCGTGTTAACCATAACTTAAAGCTACTCATAGCATCTTGATCTTTGAGCTCAAGACATAGAGTGATTCATGTTGTCCATAACACTGAGCTCTTCATAACATCTAAAGCCTGAAGCTGATGACCTAGAGTATTTAATGTCAACCACTACCTAGAGCCATTCATTGCATCTAGGTACATGAGCTCATGACTCAGAGTTGTTCACATTATCCATAACTCTGAGTTGCTCATAGAATCTAGAGTCCTAAGCTCATGACCCCAAGTCTTTCATGTCATTGATAACCCTGAGTTGTTCATAGCATTTAAATCCCTAAGCTCAAGACCTAGAATCGTTCATATCAATCATAGCCTAGAGTTGTTCATAGCATCTAGAGCCATGAGCTCAATACGAAGAGTGGCTCAAGTCATCCACAACCTTAAGCTATTCATAGCATCTAGAGCTCTGAGTTCACAACCCAGAGTCTTTCATGTCAATGACAACCTAACATTGTTCATTGTATCTAAGGCCTTGACCTCAATACCTAGTGTCATTCAAATCATCCACAACACTAAGCTATTCATAGAATCTAGACCCTTGATCTCACGACTCAAATTCTTTCATGTCATTGATAGACTTGAGTTGTTCATAGAATCCAGAGCCTTGAGCTCATGACCTTGAGTCTTTCATGTTATCGATAGCGCTAACCTATTCATAGCATTTAGAGCCCTTAGCTCATGACCCAAAGTTGTTAATGTCAACCACAACCCAGAGGTGTTCATAGCATCTAAAGCCCTCAGCTCACAACCTAGAGAGGCTCATGTCATTGATAACTCTGAGTTGTTCATAGCATCTAAAGCCCTCATCTCATGACCCAGGGTCATTCATGCCAACCATAGCCCAGAGTTGTTTGATGCGACTCATGGTAGCTTAGCTTTAAAGGCGTATCAACAAAATTTATACCTTAAATACTATTACTAAAGTAGCCAAGCTACTATAGCATAGTGGTTCTAGGATCGTTCACTGGGAAGGGTTTTCGCAAACACAAGTGATATTCAAATTAGGAAAATAGGTGATTTTCTTATGGATGTTAGCTTTAAAAGAAGATGAAAATGTTTTAGAAAGATTTAAACTAATTTAAGCTAACATTAAAGACTAAAATGAAAGGGTGTAAAAACAAGTTTCTCAAAGATAGGATAGCTATGCTCTGGCTCTTATGCAAATTGGAAATCTCAGGATAGGCTCCTCGCGTTGGGGTTGCAACTATGGTGATGCTTGCTTCCCGAACCGGTATGGATTTAGCAAATCAAGTTTTAATCCTTTAAAATGGCAAAACAGATGGTAGTGGACTTTATCAATGGTTATTCACCTTAGACTTCCTTTGAATGGCTCGTAAGAGATAACTAATGGTCTAAAGCCAAAAGCTTACCAAATATTGGCAACTCAAAGTCATTCCAGGTGATAAACTCACCTTTCAATGGCCATTGAAATTGGTTCTAACGGATTAATGCAAAACTTGGAATTGAAAACCTCACCTTCCAATAGCTCGTAGGAGATAACTAATGGATAGAAATCCAAAAGCTTATCAAGTATTGGCCGTTGGAAGTTGTCCAAAGGAAATAAAAACCAAAATTTACATTAATGAACCATTAATGAAAAACGACTACTTTACCTTCCGGGTGCGAGAAATTTCCATGGGATTGCATCCAAGCCATCACATAACATCCATACTTTGAGAAACTTAAAGGTTTTAGCCAATCATCCTCTGAGGAAAAGCCCTCAGAGGCTGTTTGGCTACTAAGAAAATGAGAAAGAAAAGAGAAAAGAAGAAAAACAGAGCTTTATATAATTCTAATTTAATCTACAGAGGATCGATCACCCCATCCGTCCATTCCAATCCCCTTTCGTTTGGAGGTGTTGTGCACCTCTATATATAGCAAAATTACAAGATAAAGCCTTATGATGGCTGAATACAAGGTTACAAAAGGAATTTACATGAGAAAATATCAAGCTAAAAATATCTGGGAAGTCGGTGGTGCGTGTGTGGAGAAACAGAGGAGATTTGGCATTTTCGCAATGTGAATTTCTCCTTGCGAAAATTTCGCAATGTTGCGAAATGGCAAAATTTCGCATCGTGAGGAAAATCCCCTTGCGAAATTTCGCAAGGAGAAATTCACCTTGCGAAATTCCCGCAAGGTTTGATGCAGTTGTCTTCCGAAGGCCATATCTTCCTCATTTCAGCTCCAAATTGTACACGGTTTGAAGTGTTGGATTCTTGACTTCCTGAGCTTTGAAACGGTATATAGTATGTAGAAAATTGACTTCGGTAAGTGCCCCAAAAGTGCGAAAGAAGACTGCAGCTATTGTCCTCTGTTTTCTTCACTTTGCTTGTTTTTCCTCTTTGCATTCTCTTTGCTTGTGCTCGTGTTTCCACTTGAAATTCAAGCCTGTAAACTTCCAAAATCCTTGCTTTAACTTGTACAATTAGCTCCTCCATCATTTGGCATGCTTGAATTGATTCATAAGCTGATAAAAACATGTAAACTTGCCACAAAATGGTTAAAATCAATTACTAAGGACCTTAATGAATTAATTGGGTTAAATGAATATGATTACTACACAAAGGTGCTTAAAACCATTATAATTAGGTCTACAAAATAGCACTTTTTGGTAGTAATCATTGTTCATAGCATCTAGAGCCTTGAGCTCAAGACCCATAGTGACTCATGTCATCCACAAACTTGAGTTGTTCATACCATTTAGAGCTTTGAGCTCATGACCTAACATTTTTTATGTCAAGCACAACCTAAAGTTGTTAACCCAATCATTGATATCATCCATAAAAATAAGTTGTTCATAGAATCTAGAGCCCTGAGCTCACGACCTAGAGTCTTTCATGTCATCATTAGCCTTGAGCTCACGACTTGGTGTCGTTCATGTCAACCATAACCTAGAGATGTTAAGAGCATTGAAAGCCTTTAGCTTGCGACCTAGAGTCACTCATGTCATTGAAAACTCTAAGCTATTCTTAGCATCTCAAGCCCTGTGCTCACGACCCGGAGTCATTCATGCTAACCAAAGCCTAAAGCTATTCATATCATCTAAAGCCCTGAGCTCACGACCCGAAGTCTTATATGCCAACCATAACCTACAAATTTTCATTGCATCTAAGTCCTTGAGTTGATGACCCAGACTTGTTCATGTCATCCATAGCCTTAAGATGTTCATAGCATCTAAACCCTTGATCTCACAACCCAGAGTCGTTCATGTCAATCACATCCCAAAGTTGTTCATAGCATTTAAACCCATGAGCTCATGACCCATAGGAGCTCATGTCATCCATGGCCTTGAGTTGTTCATAGCATTTAAAGCCCTGAGATCACTACCCAAAGTAGATAATGTCATCCACAACCTTCATCTATTCAAAGCATTAAGAGCCCTGAGCTCATGACCCAAAGTCTTTCATATCATCGACAACCCTAAGTATTTCATAGCATCTAGAGCCCTAAGCTTAAGACCCGAAGTCTTTCATCTCAACCACAACCCAGAGTTGTTTGTAGCATTTAATGCCCTAACCTCATGCCCAAGAGTGGCTCATGTCATCAATGGCCCTGTGTTGTTCATAGCATTTGAAGCCAGGAACCGAGAATTGAAAGCCACTCATGTCAACCATAGGCCTAAGTTGTTCATAGAATATACAACCCTGAGCTCAAGACATAGAGTGGCTCATGTATTCCACATTCTTGAGCTATTCATAGCATCGAGAGCATTGAGCTCATAACCTAGAATCTTTCATGTAAATCACAACCCCAAGTTGTTTGTTGCATCTAGGGCCTTGAGTTCACGACCTAGAGTTGTTCATGTCATGCACAACCTTGATCAATTCATAGAATCTAGTGCATTGAGCTCACGACCCAAACTCTTTCATGCCATCGATAGCTCTGAGTTGTTCATAGCATCTAGAGACCTGACCTCATGACTCGAAGTCATTCATGTCGACCACACCCTTGAGTTGTTCATAGCCTCAAAACACTTGAGCATAAGACCTAAAGTGGCTCATGTCATTGACAACCCTAAGTTGTTCATAGCATATAAAGCCCTAAGCTCACAACCCTAAGTCTTTCATGTCAACCACAACCCATAGACGTTCATTGCATCTAGGGCCCCGAGCTCTTGACCTAGAGTCGTTCATGTCATCCATAGGCTTGATCTGTTCATATAATCATTAACCTTAAACTCACGACCCATAGTCTTTCATATAATCGACAACCCATAGCTATTCAAAGCATTTAAAGCCCTAATCTCATAACCCAGAGTGGCTCATGTCATCGAAAGCCTTGAGTTGTTCATAACATCTAAAGCCTTAAGCTCACAACCTAGTGTCATTCATCTCAACCATAGCCTAGCGTTGTTCATAACATCTAACGCCTTGAGCTCAACACCTACACTCATTCATGTTGTCCACATCCTTAAGATGTTCATAAAATCTAGAGCCTTGAGCAGCTCACAACTCAAAGTGATTCATGTAAACCATAACCCAGAGTTGTTCATAACATCTAAAGCCCTGATCTCATGACCGAAAATGTCTCATGCCATTAACAACCCTAAGCTCTTCATAACATTTAAAGCCCTGAGCTCATGACCTAAAGTCGCTCATGTCAACCACAACCCTAAGCTCATAACCCCAAGTCATTCATGTTAACCACAACCTTGAGATGTTCATAGTATCTATAGCCCTTAGCTCACAACCTCGAGTCATTCATGTCATGCACAACCCTGAGGTGTTCATAGCATTTAGAGTCCTTTGCTCATGACCTAGAGTCTTTTGTGGCATCAACAACCGTAAGTTGTTCATAGCATTTAAAGCGGAAAGTTCACAACCTGGAGTCATTCAAGTCAACCATAGCCTAGAGTTGTTCATAGCAATTAGAGCCTTGAGCTCACAACCCAAAGTAGATCATGTAATCCACAGCCTTGAGTTGTTCATAGCATCAAGAGCCTCGAGCTCACAACCCATAGTCTTTCATGTCATCGACAGCCCTAAGCTATTTATAGCATCAAGAGGCCTGAGCTCACAGTCAAGGGTCGTTCACATCAACTAAAGTTAACAATTGTTCACAACATTTAGAGCCTTGAGCTCATGAACCAAAGTAGTTCATGTCATCCACAACCATAAGCTATTGATGGCATTGATTACTACTCAAAAAGTGCTCTTTTATAGCTTGTTATAAACTCTTTTAAACACTTTTGAGTAGTATTTATTACCTTTTAACTCAATTGGCACATTAAGGACCCTTGTAAGTGTTACTAATCAGGTTTTGGCAAGTTTTGGTATTTTTTATAGCTTTTCGATCATTAAAACAAGCCAAGAATGGGGAGAATTTGGTATAAGCCATGGCAAAGCAAGATTGAAGCTAAATTACATGAAGAATCCAAGTTTTAGAGAGCTTTGAAGTCTTTGCCAAATCAATCAAGTATGTAAGGAAGAGAATCAGAGAAGGTATCTAACATTCAACAATTTCGCAACCCTTTGCGAAATATTCGCAAGCTTACGAATTGGCCAAGAGGAATACAAACTGCAGGATAGAGAGCAAGGTTGTGAAGAATGAATTTCGTACCCTTGCAAAATTTCACAAGCCTTACGAAGCTGAGAATAAGAAATTTTGTAAGCCTTGCGAAACTGATGAATTTCGCAACCCCTTGCGAAATTTTCGCAAGCCAAAAGAAATTTCGCGAGCCTTGCAAAACTGATGAATTTCGCAACCTTGCAAAATCTTCCTATAATCTTCAGATATTTTTGCACCGACTCTATTAGATTTTTATCTTAAGATATTTTGTGTAATTACCTATTCTCTCCTTGTAATTAGCTAAAGATCTTTTTAGTTATTTAGGATATCTAATTGAGGGGTTAAAAATATCTCTCTATATATGTTTTAAGATATCTCTTTTTGTAATATCTTAGAATCTCGGAAGAAATTCTTGGGGATCACTTGTAATCTCTTGGAAGAAATTTTAGAGAAGACTTGTACATTCTTTTTAGTGAGAAATACATAGAGCTTTGCTCTGCCTTACCTACTCATTTTGATTTTATTTTCTTTCTAACCAAACAACCTATGAGGTTGTTTTCTCAGAGGATGAGTGACTAGGCTCTTTTGTTTCTTGGACTGAGGGAAGCTAGGTAAGGGACCCGGATACAAAAGTGGGAGTTTTCCTTGTTTCAATTTTAAGTGAAGAGAAGTTGTGACTCGTTAATGGTTTTTTGTTTTTTAGTTAACTTAAAATCACCTAGGCCAACACTTGGTAAGCTTTTCAGACTCCATCAATTGAGATCCATTAGTTATCTCTTGCGAGCCTTTGGGAGGTGGTTTAAAGGTAGGATTATCTAGAATAGCCAACACTTGGTAAGCTTTCGGACTCCATCCCTGGAGACATCCATTAGTTATCTCTTGTGAGCTTTTGAAGGGTAATCCAAGGTTAAAGATCACCTTGAATGGCCAATACTAGGTGAGAGCTATGAACCAATGCAAGATGCATTAGTAAGGAGACGTTAGTGTTTGAAACCATTAATGGGAAGCAGTGTAACACACCGGCTAGGGAAATAACTATAGGTCAAATCCCCAATGCGATGAAAAGATCCAGAATCTCCCTTTTTGTATAAAGAACCTGAACCTAGTTACCTGAAACTCCAAGAAACCTTTTCTTTGTAATTAATCTAAGTTACTATTTTTGGTTAGCTTAAAACCAAACTTTTTCAACCAATATTATGTTTTCTTTCAAAGCTAACTCATAAAAGAAAAAACACCATTTAAGTTCTTTTAACTAATATCACGTGTGAAATGAAAACCCATCCATGTGGACGATCCTAGAACCACTATGCTATGCTAGCTATGCTACCCTATTATATGGTGAATTAGGTTTATAATTTTGTTGGTAACTCCCATCTGAGGACTGAATCAAAGGTACACCAATTGGGGATGAATCAAATGGCGCCGCTACCGGGGATGGTGTCACTCATAGTGATATAACCTTTTCAGAACACTTGTGATCTTCATCACAAGTTTGGTGATTTTTCTTTTCTTTTACTAACTCTTTTTATTTGTTTCTGTCTTTAGTTTATCTTTTATCTAGTTTTTAGTTAATCTTTTTCTTTTTTCTTCTAGAATTGTTTTTATTTGTGTTTGTTTCAGTTATTGCTAGTTGTGTATGCCATATTGGATACGAGACAGTGAGGGAAGACTTGTGAAAATAAAAATTCCTCATGAAATAGAGTTGGAATTGTGTGTGAACGTCATGGAAGCTACACCTGAAGATCAACATAGTCAGCATGCCCTAGAGGAGAATATCAATGCATACCGATTCATGAGAGACCGCATGCATCCACCTCGTATGAGTGCACCGTCATGTATAGTGCCACTTACAGAGCAGCTAGTGATCCGACCACATATTGTGCCACTTCTACCTACTTTTCATGGGATGGAAAGTGAGAATCCCTACGCGCATATCAAGGAATTTGAGGAGGTTCACAATACATTCCAAGAATGAGGAGCTTCAATCGACTTGATGAGGCTCAAGCTATTTCCTTTCACTTTAAAGGAAAATGCCAAGGTCTAGCTTAATTCTTTAAGGCCAAGGAGTATCCAAACTTAGATTGATTTGCAAGATGAATTTCTTAAGAAATTTTTCTTGACTCATAGGACCAATGGCTTGAAAAGGCAAATTTCAAACTTCTTAGGTAAAGAGAATGAGAAATTCTATGAGTGTTGGGAGAGATACATGGAATCTATCAATGCTTATCCTCACCATGGCTTTGATACATGGCTATTGGTGAGCTATTTTTATGATGGTATGTCGTCCTCAATGAAGCAACTCTTAGAAACGATGTACAGAGGAGACTTCATGAGTAAGAATCGGGAGGAAGCCATGGATTTCTTGAGTTATGTAGCTAAAGTTTCAAGAGGATGGGATGAACTGAATGCCAGATAAGTGGGAAGAATGAAATCTCAACCTAATGGTTCTAATGTTAAGGCTGGGATGTATACTTTGAATGACGACATCGATATGAAAACAAAATTCATAACTATGGTAAGAAGATTGGAGGAGCTAGAAGTGAAGAAGATACGAGAAGTGCAGGTCATTTATGATACACTAGTGCAAGCTATGCCATGTTCCATTTGTCAATCTTTTGAGCACTTGGTAGAGGAGTGTCCTACTATTCCAGCTGTAAGAGAAATGTTTGGGGATCAAGCGAATGTGATTGGACAATTTAAGCCCAATAACAACGCTTCATATGGCAACACCTACAATTCAAATTGGAGGAACCATTCGAATTTCTCTTGGAAGCCAATGGCACCTCAATACACGCAACTTGGCCAAGCACCCCTGCAAGCCTCAAGTCTTGAACAAGCCATTGTGAATCTTAGCAAGGTCATGGGAGATTTTGTTGGAGACCATAACTCCATTAATGCTTAGCTCAGGCAAGAAATTGCTAGTCTAGACAAAATGATGGATGGGAGGCAAAATGACCTATCTCAGAAGATAGATAATCTCCAGTACCAGATCTCACGGCTCACCAATCTCAACATAGTGCAAGAGAAAGGAAAATTTCCTTCTTAACCTCATCAGAATCCCAATGGTATCCATGAAGTGGAGGCTGATTCGACTCATGGTAGCTTAGCTTTAAAGGCGTATCAACAAAATTTATACCTTAAATACTATTACTAAAGTAGCCAAACTACTATAACATAGTGGTTCTAGGATCGTTCACTGGAAAGGGTTTTCACAAACACAAGTGATATTCAAATTAGGAAAATAGGTGATTTTCTTATGGATGTTAGCTTTAAAAGAAGATGTAAATGTTTTAGAAAGATTTAAACTAATTTAAGCTAACATTAAAGACTAAAATGAAAGGGTGTAAAAACAAGTTTCTCAAAGATAGGATAGCTATGCTCTAGCTCTTATGCAAATTGGAAATCTCAGGATAGGCTCCTCGCGTTGGGGTTGCAACTATGGTGATGCTTGCTTCCCGAACCGGTATGGATTGAGCAAATCAAGTTTTAATCCTTTAAAATGGCAAAACAGATGGTAGTGAATTTAATCAATGGTTATTCACCTTAGACTTCCTTTGAATGGCTCGTAAGAGACAACTAATAGTCTAAAGCTAAAAGCTTACCAAATATTGGCAACTCAAAGTCATTCCAGGTGATAAACTCACCTTTCAATGGCCATTGAAATTGGTTCTAACGGATTAATGCAAAACTTGGAATTGAAAACCTCACCTTCCAATAGCTCGTAGGAGATAACTAATGGATAAAAATCCAAAAGCTTATCAAGTATTGGCCGTTGCAAGTTGTCTAATGGAAATAAAAACCAAACTTTGCATTTATGAACCATTAATGAAAAAACGACTACCTTACCTTCCAGGTGTGAGAAATTTCCATGGGATTGCATCCAAGCCATCACATAACATCCATACTTTGAGAAACTTAAAAGGTTTTAGCCTCTCATCCTTGGGGATTTCATCCTCCAAGGATATTTGGCTACTAAGAAAATGAGAAAGAAAGAGAAGGAAAAACAGAGCAAGGCTCTGTGCTTCGATTCTATATATTTCAATAATAAATCTATATATTTCTATATCTATATATCTCTCTCTGTTACAATGGATGCAAGGGAATATATATATAGAGAAGTTTTTCCAACCTTCCTAGCTAAGAAATCTTATGATTGGTGGATTACAAGGAGAAGAATCGAAATTTATACAAAAATATCTAAAAGAAAAGATCCAAAGTGGAGTCAGCAAAAACAGAGGAAAATTCGCACCACACATGGGGTGTGCGAATTTGGAAGGGGGTGTGCGAGTTTCGCACACCATTCGCACAGCTGAGGGGGTGTGCGAGTTTCGAACAAGCCTGGAGCAGTTGTCTTCTGAAGGCCATATCTTCCTCGTTTCAGCTCCAAATCGTACACGGTTTAAAGCGTTGGATTCTTGACTTCCTGAGCTTTGAAATGGTATATAGCATGTAGAAAATGGACTTCGGAAAGTGCTCCAAACGTGTGAAGGAAGACTGCAGCTGCTGTCCTCTGTTTTCTTCACTCTGTTTTCCTCTTCTCCATTGTTCTTTCCTTGCATACTTTGAACGACTTTGGCAAAGGGCTATGGAGCTCCAAAGCTTGGTTCTTCATGAATTTGAGCTTCCAAAAGCTTTTCCATGAACTATATACAGCTCTTCCTCATTCTTGGATTGCTTTGGTGTAGCTAAAAGCTTGCTTTAACTTGTCCAAGTAGCTCCTCCATCTTTTGGCGTGCTTGAATTGATTCATAAGCTGATATAAACATGTAAACTTGCCACAAAATGGTTAAAACCAATTACTAAGGACCTTAATGAATTAATTGGGTTAAATGAATATGATTACTACTCAAAGGTGCTTAAAACCATTATAATTAGGTCTACCAAAATAGCACTTTTCGGTAGTAATCAGAGGCTCAGGAGGGGGAATCTTCATAGGTGAGGGAAGTCAAAGTAGTGATCACTCTAAGGAGTGGTAAAGAGATTGATCTGCCTACATCCAACCCAAAACATGAACCGGAGAAAGAGAAGAGGGTGGAAATCAAAGGAAAGAGGAAAGGAAATAGTACAAAGAAGGAGGGCCTTCAAGCAACTGTGAATGAAGAACCGGAGAAGACCATCAACTAAGAAGAAATGATAAGAAAGCACACACCTCCACCATTCCCCCAAGCTTTGCATGGAAAAAAAAGAATTAATAATGCATCAGAAATTCTTGAAGTGTTGAGGCAAGTGAAAGTTAACATCCCTTTGCTATACATGATCAAACAAGTTCCGACTTATGCAAAATTCCTGAAGGACTTATGCACTATAAAAAGAGGGTTAAATGTGAGTAAGAAGGCCTTCTTAACTGAGCAAGTAAGTTCCATTATAGAGTGCAAGTCTCCAGTGAAATACAAAGATCCGAGTTGTCCTACCATCTCAGTGATGATTGGAGAGACGTGTGTGCAGAAAGCTTTGTTGGACTTGGAGGCAAGTGTCAATTTGCTACCTTACTCTGTCTACAAGCAATTGGGACTAAGAGAGTTGAAGCCAACATTAATCGCTCTATCTCTAGCAGATAGATCTGTGAAAATTCCAAGAGGCGTGATTGAACATGTCTTAGTTCAAGTTGACAAATTATACTATCTAGTGGATTTTGTTGTTCTTGCTACGAACCCGGTTGCCAAAAAAACTAACTGTATTCCTATCATACTTGGAAGACCATTCCTAGCTACATCAAATGCCATCATCAATTGTAGGAATGGAGTCATGCAACTTACATTTGGAAAAATGACTTTAGAGCTCAACATCTTCTATATGTGCTAGAAACAATTCCATCCGGAAGAAGAAGAAGGACTAGAAGAGGTGTGCATGATAGACAACCTAGTGGAAGAGCATTGTGATCAGAAAATGCTAGAAGATTTGAACGAGAGTCTTGGGGATCTTGATGAAGGGTTACCTGAATCCTCAGATTTGCTTGCTACTCTGCCCCCTTTGAAGATGAGGGAAGAAATTCTACCTTTATTCAATGGGGAGGAGACACAAGAAGCTGTTAAGGATGAGCCCCCAAAGCTTATTCTAAAGCCATTACCCATGGAGTTGAAGTATGCATACCTAGATGAAAACAAGCAGAGCCCTGTTGTTATTTCTTCATCTCTTACCACTACTTAGGAGGATTGTCTACTTGAAATCCTCAAGAGATGCAAGGAAGCGATAGGGTGGAAAATTTCTAATCTGAAAGGGATCAACCCTTTAGTCTGTACTCATCATATATACATGGAAGAAGAAGCTAAGCTAGTTCGTCAACCCTAGAGAAGGTTGAACCCTCATACGCAAAAGGTGGTGCGAGCTGAAGTGCTTAAGCTACTCCAGGACAGTATTATCTACCCCATATCAGATAGCCCATGGGTGAGTCCTACACAACTCATGCCAAAGAAATCAGGGATCACAATGGTGAAAAATTATAAAGGAGAAGAAGTTTCTACATGTCTCACTTCAAGTTGGAGGGTGTGTATTGATTATGGAAAGTTGAATGCTGTAACAAGGAAAGACCACTTCCCATTGCCGTTTATTGATCAAGTACTTGAGAGGGTCTCAGGCCATCCATTCTACTATTTTTTGGATGGCTAATCCGGGTATTTTCAAATAGAAATTGTTGTTGAAGACTAGGAGAAGACCACTTTCACATGTCCATTCGGAACCTACGCATATAGAAGAATGCCTTTCAGCTTATGCAATGCACCAGCAACATTCCAAAGATGCATGTTAAGCATTTTTAGTGATATGGTGGAGCATATTAGGGAATTCTTTATGGACAATATCACCGTATATGGAAGTGCATTTGAGGAATGCTTAGTCAACTTGGAAGTTGTGCTAAACCGATGCATTGAGAAAGACTTGGTGCTTAGTTGGGAGAAATAACATTTTATGGTACCCCAAGGGATTGTCCTTGGGCATAATATCTCAAAGAAAGGCATTGAAGTGGACAAAGCAAAGGTTGAACTTATTGTCAAATTGCCATCGCCAACAACTTTCAAAGGAGTAAGGCAATTCCTTGGCCATGCTGGGTTCTATAGGAGGTTTATTAAAGATTTCTCTAAACTTGCAAGACCTCTTTGTGAACTATTGGTAAAGGATGCTAAATTTGTATGGGATGATCGATGTTAATGGAATTTTAAAGAACTGAAGCTATTGCTAACAACCGCTCCAATAGTGAGAGCTCCCAACTCGCAATTGCCATTTGAGGTGATGTGCCATGCCAGTGACTTTGCTATAGGAGCTGTTCTTGGGCAAAGAGAAGATGGAAAACCTTATGTGATCTACTATGGGAGCAAAATGTTGAAGGAAGTGCAAAGAAACTACACAACCACAGAGAAAGAATTGTTGGCTGTAGTTTTTGCCTTAGATAAATTCCCTGCTTACTTGCTAGGGTCTTTCATTGTGGTTTTCACTGACCACTTGACCTTGAAATAGCTGCTGACTAAATAGGATGCAAAAGTGAGACTGATTATATGGATTCTCTTGCTTAAAGAATTCAATCTTTAGATCAAAGACAAGAAATGAGTGGAAAATGTGGTAGCCGACCATTTGTCAAGGCTAGCCATCACACATAATTCCCATAGTTTGCCAATTAATGATGATTTTCCATAGGAGTCACTCATGTTGATAGAAGTCGCTCCTTGGTATGCTCATATTGCTAACTATTTAGTTACCGAAGAAGTCCAAGTGAGTGGAAAGCACAAGATAAGAATCACTTCTTTGCAAAAATTCATGCCTACTATTGGGAAGAGCCATTTCTATTCAAATATTGTGCAGATCAAATAATATGGAAGTGCGTCCTTGAGCAAGAGCAATAGGGGATCCTCAGTCATTGCCATGAAAACGCATGTGGATGCCACTTTTCTTCTTAGAAGACAACTATGAAGGTATTGCAATCGGGTTTTTGCTGGCCATCACTTTTCAAAGATGCCCACACCATGTGCAGAAGCTATGACAAATGCCAGAGGCTTGGGAAATTAACACGTAAGAACATGATGCCTTTGAACCCCATTTTAATAGTTGATCTTTTTTATGTCTAGGGCATTGAGTTCATGGGACCTTTTCCTATGTCCTTTGGTTATTCCTACATCTTGGTGGGAGTGGATTATGTTTCTAAATGGGTTGAAGTGATCTCGTGCAAATGCAATGATCACGGAGTTGTTCTCAAATTTCTCAAAGAGAATATTTTCTCTCGATTTGGAGTACCCAAGGCCATAATCAGTGATGGGGGTACTCATTTTTGTAACAACCCATTCGAAACTCTCTTAGCCAAGTACAGGGTGAAGCATAAGGTAGCTACACCTTACCACCCTCAGACTTCTGGGCAAGTTGAGTTAGCAAACTGGGAGATCAAAAACATATTGATGAAGGTGGTGAATATGAGCAGAAGAGATTGGTCTGTTAAGCTTCATGATTCACTATGGGCTTATAGAACAACTTACAAGACCATTCTTGGAATGTTTCCTCAACGCTTAGTCTATGGCAAAGCATGCCATCTCCTCGTTGAAGTGCAATACAAATCTTGGTTGGCAATCAAGACGCTCAAGCCGACATGAAGAGATTTCTAGACCTTAATGAGATGGAGGAACTGAGAAATGATGCCTAAAATAATTCAAACATTGCAAAACAAAGATTGAAAAGGTAGCATGATCAATTAGTCTCCCGCAAAGAATTCCAGAAGGGAAAAAGAGTCTTGCTATATGACTCTAAGGTTCACATCTTCCCGAGAAAGTTGAAATCAAGGTGGATAGGTCCGTTTACTATCCAACAAGTGTATCATAGCTTTAAATGATATGAATAACTTAAGGCTATAGATGACATAAACAACCTCAGGTAGTGAGCTTAGGGCTCTAGATGCTATGAACAACTTAAGGCTATGGTTGACAAGAACAACTTCGAGTCGTGAGCTTAATGTTCTAAATGCTATGACTAGCTCAAGGCTACAGATGACATGAATGACTCCGGGTTGTGAGCTTAGGGTTATGGTTGACATAAATGACTCTGGGTCGTGAGCTCACGACTCTAAATACTATCAATAGATCAAGGCTATTAATGATATAAACCACTTCGGGTGATGAGCTAAGGGCTATGGAAGCTATGAACAACTTAAGAACCTATGAGCCCAAGCTTCTAGATGCTATGAATAGCTCAAGGTTGAGGATAACATGAACGATTCTTGGTCATGAGCCAATGGCTTTAAATGCTATGAACAGCTCAACGTTGTGCATCACATGAAAGACTTTGAGTAATGAGCTTAGGGTTCTATATGTTATGAAATGCTTAAGGTTGTGGTTGAAAAGAATGAGTTTGGGTTATGAGCTTAGGGCTTTAGATGATGTAAACAACTCACGACTGTTAATGACATGAGCTACTCCTGATCATGAGCTCACGACTTCGGATGCTACGAATAACTCAGGGTTGTGGATGATTTCAACGACTCATGATTCTATGACCTTAGTCCTCTAAATGCTATGAACAACTCAAGGTTGTGGATCATATGAATAGTTATTGATCATGAGCTCATAGATCTAAATGCTATGAGCAGTTGAAGGATGTGGATGACATGAATAACTCTGGGTAGTGAGCTCAAGGCTCTAAATGATATGAATAGCTCAAGTCAATGTTTGACATCAACAACTTTAGGTCGCGAGGTCAACGCTTTAGATGTTATAAACAACTTAAGTTTATAGTTAACATGAACGACTCTAAGTTATGAGTTGAGGGCTCTAGATGCTATGAACAACTTAGGGTTGTGGATGACATGAGTGACTTTAGGTCATGAGCTCAAGTCTCTAGATGTTATGAACAATTCCATGTTATGGATGATACACACGATTCTCATTCATAAGCTCAAGGATCTAGATTCTATGAACAACTCAGGGTTATGGATGATATGAACGATTTTGGGTCATGAACTCGAGGCTCTAGACACAATGAACAACTCAGGGTTATGGATGAATAAACAACTTTGGGTCATGAGCTCAGGACCCTAGATGTTATGAACGTCTCATTATTATGGATGATGTGAAGGACTCGGGGTCCCGTGACCTTAGGCCTCTAGATGCTATGAACAACTTAGGGCTAAGGATGATATGAATGATTCTTGGTCGTGAGCCTATGGATTGAAATGCTACGAAAAGCTAAGGGTGGTGGATGACATGGAGGACTCCTTGTCATGAGCTCAAGGGCCTATATGCCATGAATAGCTCAGGGTTGTGGTTGACAAGAATGAGTCCCATTCTTTAGCTCAAGGCTCTAGATGCTATGAACAACTCAAGGTTGTGGATGACATGAGCTACTCTGGGTCATGAGCTTACGACTCTGGATACTATGAACTAATCGGGATCTCGTGAGCTCAAGCCTCTATATGTTATGAACAACTGAAGGTTGTAGATTATATGACCAATTCTTGGTCCTGACCCATGGCTCAAAATTCTATGAACATAAGGCTATAGATGATATTAATGACTCCGAGTAGTGAGCTCAAGGCTCTAGATGCTACGAATAACTCAGGGTTATGGTTGAGATGAAGAACTCTAAGTTATGAGCTCAACATTGTAGATGTTATGATTAGCTCAAGGAGGTGGATGATAGGAACAACTCTAGGTTGTGAGCTCAAGGCTCTAGATACCAAGAACAACTTAGGGTTGTGGTTGACATGAATGACTCAGGGTTGTGAGCTCATGACTTTAGATGTTATAAACAGCTCAAGACTATGGATTATATGAGCTACTCTAGGTTGTGAACTCAATGTTCTAGATACTACGAACTACTCAAGGTTGTGGATGACATAAATGACTCTGGGTCGTGAGCTCATAACTCTAAATGTTATGAACAACTTAAAGTTGTGGGTGATATGAGCTACTCCGGGTAGTGAACTCAAGGCTGTGGATGACATGAACAACTTCGGGTCCTGACCTTAGAGCTCTGAATACTATGAACAATACAGGGTTGTGGATGATATGCATGAGTCTAGGTCGTGAGCTCAATGATCTAGATGTTATGAAAAGCTTAGGGTTGTGGATGATATGAATAATTTTGGGTCATGAATAAAAGGCTATAGATGTTATGAATAGCACAAAGCTATGGATGAAATGAACGACTTCGAGTCATGAGCTCAGAGCTCTAAATGTTATGAATAGCTTAAAGTTGTGGATGATATGAGTGACTTAGGATCTTGTAAGCTCGGGCCTCTAGATACTATGAACAACTTAGCATTGCAGATGAGATGAACTACTTTACATCATGAGCATTGGTCTCAAGATTCTATGAACAACTAAGGGTTGTGGATGATATGCTGATTCATGCCTAATTGGTGTCTCAGCTGATTCGTGTCCAGCTAGTGCTCCTTGATGGCGGGAGTAATCAACAAAATTTTTAACCTATAACACCATGAACTAGGGTAGCAAATAAAAAGCTACTATAGCATAGTGGCTCTAGGATCGTTCCACTGGGAAGGGTACTCAAGTTGAAAATGATACCTATTCAAAGTGAATTGGTGATGTTTCATTTCAAGATTAGCTTAAGAAATAAAACACAAACTTTGGTTGGAAAAGGTTTAAGCTTAGGTTAATAACACGACAAGTGATGAAAATTACTTAAGAAGAAAAGCATTCCTTGGAGATTCGGGTTTACAGGGGAGGTTCCTCATGCAAAAGCATAGCTCCGGTCAGTTGGTTCAATTCCTCACATTAGAGAATTAACATAAAGTCAATTCTCTAATAGGTGCTGCACAAATGCATCCCTCAATTGGATTTCAGCTTTAATTCTCTCACTGATGCAACTTGCAATGGTTTGAGCCTCTCACTTAGCCTTTACCATTCAAGGTGATCTTTAACCTTGGATTACCCGTCAAAAGCTCACAAGAGGTAACTAATGGATGTCTCCTTAGAGTCCAAAAGCTTACCAAGTGTTGGCTATTCTAGAAAATCCTACCTTCAAGTCACCTACCAGAGGCTCGCAAGGGGTAAACTAGTGCATCTCCATGGTTAGAGATCACTTGCCTTACCAAGTGTTGGCCCAGGTGACTCCAAGGCGTTTTAAGTTAACTAAAAACGTAGAAACTATTCAGGGGACACACTTACTCTTCATTCATAGCTGAAACCACAAAGCTTCTGATTTTTGCACTTGGAACCTTTCCCGGCAACCTTAACTCCAAGGAACTAAAAGGGTTAGTTACTCATTCTCTGGGGAAAACTCCTCAGAGAGTGCATAACTTAGTAAAATAAGTAAAAACACAATCAAAGTGAGAAGGTAAAGCAGAGCTCAAGCTCCGTGTATTTCTTCCTTTGAAACTTTTACAAAAGGTTCATCACCCTTAGAACAGGCTCCTCGGGCTCTCTTTATACCAAAATTATATAATCAACTATTACATTGATATTTTAGCCAAATTCCTAACTTAAAAACTAAGGAATCCTATCATTGGTGACTTACAAGGAGAATTTGGGCATTTAGGCAAAAAAAATCTAATGAAAAATATCTCCAAGTGTCGGTTACAAATATCGGGAAGCACTAAGGACCATTTCGCAGGTGAAAAGTGAGGTCTGCGAAATTTCGCAGGTACATAAGAAGAGCTGCGAAATTTCTTTGCAGCAAAAGGCTGATTCAACACCTTTGTGAAGTTGACTTCCATCTTGTGGTACTTGGCTTCCATCGCGGCGTGAAGCTTCAGGGGAAAAAGGCTGCTGCGAAATCATTCCGCAACAAAATGGTGATTTCGCAGCACTTTTTTGAAGCCTTCCTTCAGCTTGGAGCAGTCATCTTCCAAAGGCTGTAACTTCATCATTTCAACTCTGAATTGCACACAGTTTGAAGCATTGGATTTTTGACTTCCTAAGCTTTCAAATGACATATTGTATGCATAATTTGGACATCAGGAAGTGCTCCAAAAGTGGCTGCAGTGACTGTCATCAAGAATGCTTCATGGTTGGATTCTCTTTGCTTCCCCTTTACATTTCCACTTTGCTTATGGCAAAAGTGCTTCAAAGCTTTGATTCTTCATGCCTCTAAGCTTCCCATTGCTTGCCAAGGATTCCATAAAACTCTCCTCAATTTCATAATGCTTTGGTGATCAAAATACTAACAAAAACACCAAAACTTACACAATTTGATTAGAATTGATTGAAAGGGGCCTTAACATGCTAATTGGGTTAAAAGGCACTAACTACTACTCAAAAGTGTTTAAAAGGATTAATTAAGAGCTATCAAATAACACTTTTTGAGTAGTAATCAGTCCCCCCAACCGACATATTGCTAGTCCCTTAGCAATGAAGGAGAGAAAAATAAAACAACAGTACCATAATTTACAAATCATGCTAATCACTTCCAAAAAATATTTAAGTGGCATGACTGACAAAACTCCCACATGGAACATTAAAGAAATAAAACTTCAAATTTCAATAAGAGATATCAAAAACTTTGTTGAATACCATTGATCAAGGGAATGCATTATGCAAATTGAAGTTTTAAAATCATTTTCACTTCCAAAGAACCAAACTTTAATCTTCCACAAAAATCTAAGTGTAAGATGATAGAATCTGAATATAGTATGCCAAACTAATCTCTCCCCCCAACCTATCTCTTTTTAACACTTAGCAAGCTGACCAAATTCAATAGGCAGAGAACACACTTTTTTTTTTTTTTTTTTTTTTAGAGGTATCAGGCTTAAGGGGCATTCTTTTCTGTTTTGTCCATGTAACGGGGGTCCATCGATGACTCCCAACCAATTAAGGTTTAGGGCATCAAGCTTTAAAGATTTTTCAACCACTAACTCCTCGGATTTTACCCCGAACTTTTTCATGTACCCTTTCTGCCTACCATATGCTAACTCCACCTATCCACCCTTGTAACGAGCATTGAGGCCGGTGACTCCCAACCAATGAAGGCTTAGGGCACCAGGTTTAAAAGGTTTTCACCATATACCCTTTCAGACCTTGCTCGGGTTTCAAGGCAAGCAAACATTTTGCTTTCTTTCTTTTTCTTTTTCAAAGGCTCATTGGCCTTTCATAGGGTGTCTCAATATCATTAAAATAAGGTCAAAGGTACCAAGTCTCAAAATTTCCTAAGTCAAGGGGGAAATAGTTTTTCATCTTATAATCGGAATCTATTGTGCACAGTGTATGGATAGCTTAAAGTGGAAGGACTAAATTTGATTTCAATAGAAGTTTCAACAATTGAACCACTTTAGCAAGCATAATCCAAACTCTAAGTTAGATGAAAAGCAACAGTTCAGTTTCTCCTATTTTAATTTGAAATTGTTTCCTCAAATCCATGGAGGTTATAGTAACAAGCAAAAAACTACAACTACTTTACTAGACAAGGCTAAAATATCAAAATAACTTAGCATACTTCCTTCAACTTAGCAAACTTCCTTCCTCATTTCTCCCCCCCCCCCCCCCCCCCCAACCAAGCTGAGCATTGTCCTCAATGTGATATGGGTGATTGAAAATTAAAGGGAGGAAGTGGTACCTCCTGAGTGATATCAATTTCGAATACTGATTGGAGAAACCACATGTTTCAAAAAGAATAAAAAGTGTGAGCAAAGGAAATAAGAGTAAATTAATGCTAAGAGTTAATAAAACAAAAAAAAACTAGATTTTGCATTACTTTAATCATTTGAGTACAGTTGGCAAAAAAAAAAGTAATACAAGTAATCCAAAGAATCTCCATATATGCTATCAAAATGTGGGAGATTTCATATAAGATTAACCAAAACAAAATACATAAAAGTAATATATAAAAGACATATATATGTTCATATAGGAGGGTAGTGCTAGAGCTGATGGCCTATGGAGATGGCTCTGCCTCTGGGGTAGCTGACTCATGAGGGGCCTGAGGCTCTGTGGTGGTAGGAGTGACATGTTCATCAGCTGCTGGGAGGCCAAGATGATGCTGAAGCTGCCTCAAGATAGTAGTATGGTGTGCTTGGGTGGCCATCATCTGCTCCTGGCGAGCTTTCAAGGATGCCATCTCTTGAGCAAGGCTGCTCTGAGAGGCTGTCAATGTCTCCAATGCCTGACATAAATCCCTATACTCAGAAATAGGGATGGCCATCCTAGGCTCGACTGATGTGGAAGGCTGTGCTGAAGCTGGAGCAACTGGAGGAACTGGAGAGGCTCTGGCTATGGAGGGAGAGGCAGCAGGTATACCCTCAGGTATAAGGCGTGGGGATGCTCTCCTGGCAGCTGGAGCTTGAGCTGGCTGTGGAAGCTCTGGCTGCTCCATCCTATAAGCTGTCATGTTGCTCCATTTTTCGAAAGTAAACACATCCCTACAAATCCTCTTTCGCTCCTACTGAGGCTCTGCTGGGTACCCCAGATGCTCAAGAATTTGGCATAGCAACCTCGGGAAGAGAAGAGGGATGGCATCAGCTCTGGCCAACTTTTCCTTATGCACCTTCTCTTCAAAATAGAGAAGGGCAGCCAGGATCAAGTGGTGAGGGCCAAAAAAGTACCCCTCAGATATTCTGAACAAAACCTCCAACAGAATTCTTCTTCTCTGGGTCCAATGCTGGAGGGGATAAATATTATGCCTCAAAAGGGCATCAATGAGGAACATCCTTGGAGGAAGTTCCCCCCTCAACAGATACGGATTTCTGGAAGCTCCTCCAGACAGAATATGCACCATCTCCAGTTGAGATGGATTGGGCCAAGCTCTAAAGTCATCAAAATGGCTGGGCTCATACGGAATATGCAAAGCCTCAACTATATGCCGAGCTCCCAAGATGCCATGCCTACCATCTATAGTGAAATGAATTAAGGTAGGATCCCTAACCTGTCGGGTAGTCATGGATTGATAGAAATCCATTGCTATTATGGGGTAAAAGAAGTCCCGCGGGGTCAGAAGTTGCTCCATTCGATATCTACGCAGCAATTGGAATGATCCTTCAAGCTCCGAGCGCAACTGGAAAGCGGCTATGTCAAAGCATAACTCCGAATGGAATGGCCGAGCTCGGCAATCCAAATTTCCTTCAAGCGAGAATTGGACGCCTGAGAATCTCTTCAGGAGCTGTTTCAGATGGAATTTGGGGCTCAAGAGGCGGCGGCTGGCTTGTTTGTAGCTTCGTAGGCGGTGCCGGAGATGGCACCGGAGATGGAATTGGAGACGGGGCAGGGGATGTAACAGGGGACGAAACAGGGGATTGCCCTGTCAAGTCGATGGGCTCCGAGCTTTCCATTCTAGCCCGCTTTTGGAGGGGACGACCCCCTGACCTGGTAAGGTAACGCCTCGCTGGAGGCGTTTGCAATTCCGGCTTGGCCTGGCGCTTCTTTGGCGAGGGCTTTGCCGGAGGCGGAATGCCTTCTGGCCGCGGTGGCTCAGAGGTTGAAGCTTGCACAGGTGCCTCGCGCGGCGCTGGCCTTCGGGCGGACGGAGAAGAAGACTTCGTGCCTCTGGTTCGTGCCATTGCGAACTGATGAGGGTTAGGACGGCGGTGATGATTGGAAGGGATGAACGGAGGTGCGAGCGGCGTCGGGCAATGGAGAGGAGACGAACGGACTATTGCTGTGATTTTTCCCCTTTTATGAAATGGATTCGCAGCCCAAATGACCGGTATTTATAACAGCTAATGGAATATGAACGGTCATTTGGGGTTTCACAGAAGAAAACCGCTTTCGCAGCAAAATTGGGCGTTTCGCAAGCAAAAATTGCTTTCGCAGCTCACTTCGCAGCTGCGAAATTGGAGTTACTATGCTGCGGAATGGCGCTCGTGTGCCAAAAATCGGTTTCGCAATTGCGGAACACCCTTTGCAATGGAGAAATGGCTGAGAAATCGCTGCGGAATGGGGTTTTTTTACGCTTTAGTGGTTCGCAGAGCATTTCGCAGCTGCGAAATCTTTCGCAGAGGACCCAAAAGTGTTGCGAACTGATTTCGCAACAAAAAGCCATTTTCGCAGAGAATTCCTTCTTGGCTGCGAAATCTCGCAGAGCTCTTTTCCTCCCCTGTTTTTGCTCTGTTTTCGCTCCGATTTCTTCCCGATTTCTTCCTTTGCAATTTCTTCCACTTGAGATCATTCAAACAGATGAAATTACATAAAAACACACAATTTAATATCAAAAACTAAGATCAAAAGTAGAATTAAAACTTTAAAATGTACAAAATTTACAAAAATTTTAGACTTTGGTAAAACCAAGTCCAGTAAACCCTTATTTGCTTAGGCTTTTTTAGGCTCAAGGAGGTTGATCTCCTCCTTGTCTGGTTTGAACGGCTCCATGAATGGCTTGAGACGATATCCATTAACTTTAAAAGTGTCCTTGCCATCAGAATTCAATAATTCCACTACTCCATGATTAAGTACTTGATGGATAATGAATGGACCAATCCACCTAGACTTGAGCTTTCCAGGAAAGATATGGAGTCTTGTGTCATAGAGTAAAACTCTTTGCCCTTTCTGGAATTCCTTGTTAGAAATCAGTTGGTCATGCCACTTCTTCATCCTTTGTTTTGCAACTTTGGAGTTGATATAAGCATCATTTCTCAATTCCTCCATCCCATTAAGGTCTAAGCACCTTTTTGCCCCGGCCCTAATCAAATCCATATTCAGCTTTTTGATTGCCCACCAAGCTTTGTATTCAACTTCCACAGGGAGATGACAAGCTTTACCATAGACAAGACGATAGGGGGACATGCCAAGAATAGTCTTATAAGTTGTTCTATAGGCCCATAATGAGTCATGAAGCTTAACAGACCAATCTTTCTTGCTTGTACTCACCACTTTCATCAGTATGTTCTTTATCTCCCTGTTTGTTAGCTCAACTTGCCCAGAAGTCTGTGGATGATAAGGTGTAGCTACCTTATGCTTCACTCCATACTTGGCTAACAAACTTTCAAAAGGCTTATTGCAAAAATGAGAACCTCCATCACTGATTATAGCTTTGGGCACCCCAAATCTTGCAAAAATGTTCTCTTTCAGAAACTTGAGAACCACTCTATGATCATTTTGTTTACAGGGGACTGCCTCGACCCATTTAGAAACATAATCCACCCCACCAAGATGTAAGAATTACCAAAGACATTGGAAAAGGTTCCATGAAGTCAATGCCCCCATACATCAAATAGTTCAATAACTATTAGTATAGGGTTCATGGGCATTTGATTTCTTTTTGTCAGCTTGCCAAGCCGTTGGCATCTATCACAACTTCTACACATGATGTGGGCATCTTTGAACAGAGATGGCCAAGTAAACCCTGATTGCAACACCTTCATAGCTGTTTTCTGAGAGGCAAAGTGGCCTCCACATGCATTCTCATGACAATGGTTTAGAATTCCCTATTGCTCTTCCTCAGGCACACACTTCCTTATGATCTGATCTGCACAATACTTAAAAAGGAAAGGTTCTTCCCAATAATAAGCATGAACTTTTGCAAAGAAGTGCTTCCTGTCCTGTGCAATCCACTCACTTGGAATTTCACCAGTGACTAAATAATTAACAATATGAGCATACCAAGGAGTTTTGACCAGGAACATAAGTGATTCCTCAGGAAAATCATCATTAATAGGCAAGGCATGAGAATTATGTGCTATAGCTAACCTTGAAAGGTGGTCAGCTACCACATTTTCCACTCCTTTCTTATCTCTGATTTGAAGATCGAATTCTTGTAACAAAGAATCCATCTTATCAACCTTGCTTTTGCATCTTGCTTTGTTCAGTAAATACTTCAAGGCTGAATGGTCAGTAAAAACATAATGAAAGACCCTACCAGATAAACACGAAATTTGTCCAAGGCAAATACCACAGCTAGCAATTCTTTCTCTGTAGTTGTGTAATTCCTTTGGGATTCATTCAATGTTTTGCTTGCATAGTAGATCACATAGGGCTTCCCATCTTCTCTTTGACCAAGCACAGCTCCTATACAAAGTCACTGGCATCACACATTAATTCAAAAGGTAGTTGCCAGTTAGGGGCCCTCACTATTGGAGTTGTTGTTAAAAATTTCTTCAGTTGATCAAAGCTATCTTGACATCTTTCATCCCATACAAACATAGCATCCTTAGCTAACAGTTCACAAAGAGGTTTTGAAAGCTTTGAAAAGTCTTTAATGAACCTCCTATAGAAACCAGCATGGCCAAGGAACTGCCTTAATCCTTTTACAGTTGTTGGGGATGGCAATTTGGAAATAAGCTCCACCTTTGCTTTATCAACTTCAATGCCCCTTTCAGAGATAATATGGCCGAGGACAATTCCTTGACGTACCATAAAATGGCATTTCTCCCAATTGAGCACCAAGTCTTTTTCCATGCATTTGTGAAGAACTGCTTCCAAATTGACTAAGCATTCCTCAAATGTACCTCCATATACGGTGATGTCATCCATGAATACCTCCATAACTCGATCCACCATATCACTGAAGATACTCAACATACACCTTTGGAAAGTTGCAGGTGCATTACATAAACCAAAAGGCATTCTCCTATAAGCATAGGTTCCAAATGGACATGTAAAAGTGGTCTTTTCCTGATCTTCCACAGCAATCTCAATCTGAAAATACCCTGAATACCCGTCCAAAAAACAATAGAACGGATGGCCAGAGACTCTCTCTAACACTTGATCAATAAATGGCAATGGAAAATGATCGTTCCTGGTTACTGCATTCAACTTTCTATAATCAATACACACCCTCCACCCTGAAGTGAGACGTGTAGTGATTTATTCCCCTTTTTCATTCAGAACCACAGTGATCCCTGACTTCTTTGGTACCACTTGAGTAGGACTCACCCAAGAGCTTTAGATGCTATAAGTGGCTCATGATTCTGGATGACATAAATGGTTTCAGGTGGTGAGCTCAAACCTCTAGATGTAATAAATAGCTTAGGGCATTGGATGATATGAACAATTCTATATCGTGTGCTCAAGGCTCTAGATTCTATGAATAGCTCAGGGTTATGTATAACATGAATGACTTTGGGTCATGAGTAGAAATCTCTAGATGCTTTGAAGAGCTTAGGTTTATGGTTGACATGATTAACTATGGGTCATGAACTCAGGGTTCTAGATGCTATGAACAGTTGAGGCCATTGGATTACATAAGATACTCCAAGTCATTAGCTCATGGATTTTGATGTTATGAATAACTCAGGGTTATGGATAATATGAGCGAATCAGGATCCTATGAGTTCAAACCTCTAAATCATATGAACAACTCAAGGTTATGAATCATATGAATGATTCTTGGTCCTGAGCCCAAAGCTCGAAATGTTATGAACAGTTCAGGATTGTAGCTAACATGAATGACTTAATGTCATGAGCTCAAGGCTCTAGATGCTATGAAGAACTCAGGCTTGTGGTTGACATTAACGACTACGAGTCGTGGGTTTAGGGCTCTAGATTTTATGAACAACTAAGGGTTGTGGATGATATGAATGACTTCAGGTCATGAGCACGGGGCTCTAAATATTATGAATAGCTTAAGGTTGTGGTTCACATGAACATCTTTAGGTCGTGAGCTCAGGGATGTAAATGCTATGGACAACTTAGGGTTGTCGATGACATGAACGTCGCTAGGTCATGAGCTCAGGTCTTTAGATACTATGTACAACTCATGACGATGGATGATATGCATGATTCTAAGTCATGAGCTCAAGGATATAGATGATATGAACAACTTAGGGTTGTGGATTATATGAACAATTTTGGGTTGAGAACTCAAGGCTCTAGATGTTATGAATAGTTTACGACTGTGGATGAAATGAATGACTATAGGTTGTGAGCTAAGGGATCAAGATGGTATGAATAACTAAGGGTTATGGATAACATGAACGACTCCAGGTCTTGAGCTTAGGGTTATAGATCCTATGAAGAGCTCAGAGCTATAGATGACATGAATGACATCAGTTCATGAGCTAAGGGCTCGATATGCTATCAACAGCTCAAAGTTATGGTTGACGTGAATGACTATGGGTCGTGAGCTGAGGGCTCTAGATGTTATGCACAACTTAGGGTCATGGATGACATGAAATACTCTAGGTCATGAGCTCAGGACTCTAGATCTTTTGAATAGCTCAAGATATGACTGAAATGAATGACTCTAGGCCGTGAGCTTAGGCCTCTAGATGTTATGAACAACTTTGGGTTGAGGATGATATGAACGATTCTAGGACATGAGCCTATGGTCCAAATGCTATGAATTCCTAAGGGTTGTAGATGACATGAACAACATCAGGTCATGAGCTCAAGACTATAAAATCTATGAACATCTCAAGGTTGTGGTTGATAGGAATGAATCTATGTTGTGAGCTCAGGACTCTAGATGTTATGAATAACGTAAGGCTATAGATGACATGAAAGACTCTAGTTTGTGAGCTCAAGGCTCTAAATGCTATGAATAGCTCAAGGTTGTGGATGACAAAAGCTACACTAGGTCATGAGCTCAATGATGTGGATGTAATGAATGGCTCAGGACTGTGGATGATATAAACGACTCGAGATCCCGTGAACTCAGTAATCTAGATGCTATGAACAGCTCAGGGTTATGGATGTTATGAACAATTCTTAGTTGTAAGCCCATGGCCTTAAATGTTAAGAAGAGCTGAAGGTGATGGTTTACATGAACTACTCTAGGTCGTGAGCTTGAGTGTCTAAATGCTATGAACAGCTCAAGGTTGTGGTTGATATGAATGACTCTAGGTCATAAGGTTTGGGCTCTACATGCTATGAGTAGATCAATGTCGTAGATGATATGAACGACTTGGGATCCTATGAGCTAAAGTCTCTAGATGGTATGAACGATTCTATATCATGGGCTTGGGGCTTGAGGATGTGTGTGACCTGAACAAATCTGGGTCATGTGATCAGGGTTGTGGTTGACATGAACGACTCAAGGTCGAGAGCTTAAGGCTCTGAAAGCTATGAATAGTTAAGGGTTTTTTTATGATATGAATGAGTCGGGAACCCGTGTGCTCAAGGCTCTAGATGCTATCAACAGCTTAAGGTTATGGTTGACATAAATGACTCTAGTTTGTGAGCTCCAAGCTCTAGATGTTGTGAACAACTCAGGGTTATGGATTACATGAACGACTTAGACTCATGAGCTCAGAGCTTTAGATACTATGAACAACTCAGAGTTGTGGTTGACATGAACAACTCGAGGATGTGAATTCAAGGATCTAGATGCTATGAACAACTCAAGACTATGGATGATAAAAATGACTTCGGGTGGTGAGCTTAGGGTTCTAGATGTTATGAATAGCTCAAGGCTCTACATGACATGAACAACTTTGGGTCATGTGCTTATGGCTTTAGTTGCTTTGAACAACTCCAAGTTATAGAGGACATGAATGACTCTGAGTCGTGAACTGAATGTTCTAGATGTTGTGCGTAGCTCAAGACTATGATTGACATGAATGACTTCGAGTCATGAGTTATGAGCTCTAAATGCCATGAAATGATTAGGGTTGTTGATGACATCAACAACTTTAGATTGTGAGCTCAGGGCCTTCAATGCTATAAACAACTTAGGGCTATGGTTGAAATGAACGACTCTAGGTCTTGAGCTCAGGGCTCTAGATGCTATGAACAACTTAGAGATATAGTTGAGATGAACAACTCTTGGTTTTGGATGACATGAGCTACTCTACATTGTTAGCTTAGGGCTCTGGATTTTATGAACAACTCAAGGATGTGGATGATATGAATGATTCTTGGTCTTGGGCCCATAGGTTTAAATGCTATTAATAGCTCAGGGCTCTAGATCCTATGTACAAATCAAGGCTTTAGTTGTTATGAATAGCTCAGGGCTCTAGATCCTATGTACAAATCAAGGCTTTAGTTGTTATGAATAGCTCAGGGATGTTGTTTACATGAACAACTTTAGATCATGAGCTCAGGGTTCTAGATGCTATAAATAGCTTAGGGTTGTGGATGAAATCAATGACTTCAAGTAGTGAGCTTAGGTCTCTAGATGATATGAATAACTCAGGGCTTTAGATGACATGAATGACTCCGGATTATGAGCTTAAGGCGCTAGATTCTATGAACAAAAAAAAAAAAAAAAAAAAAAGTTGTGGATGACATGAATGACTCTTGGTCATGAGCTCAAAGTTCTAGATCATATGGACAACTTTGGGTTGTGGTTGACATCACAGACTCTAGTTCATGAGCTCAGGGCCCTAGATGCCATGAAATGCTTAGGACTATGGATGACAACAATGACTCCAGGTCATGAGCTTAAGGCTCTAGATCCTACATATAGCTCAGGGTTGTTGTTGACATAAGCGACTCTCGGTTATGAGCTCATGGCTTAACCTAAGAATAGATCAGGGCTATTGATGACATGAATGACTTTGGGTCATGACCTCATGGCTTTAAATGCTACAAAAAACTCAAGGTTGTTGATGACATGAACAACTCCAGGTCATGAACTGAGGGCTCTATCTGCTATGAACAGCTCGACATTATGGTTGACATGGACGACTCTGTGTCATGAGTTGATGGCTCTAGATTCTATGAATAACTTAGTGTTGTGGATGAGATGAATGACTTTGAGTCATGAGCTTAGGGGTTTAACGTTATAAATATCTTTAGGTTATGGTTGACATGAATGACTATGGTTCGTGAGCTTAGGGATCTAGATGCAATGTACAACCTAGGGGTGTGGTTGAAAGGAACGATTAAGTCATGAGCTTAGGGCTCTTGATGCTATGAGCTCGGGGTTGCGAATGACATGAGCTACTCCCGATCGTTAGCTCAACGCTTTGGATGTTGTAATTAGGTTAGGATTATAAATGATCTGAACGACTCGAGATACCATGTGCTTAGGCCTCTAGATGCTATGAGCAGGTCAGGGGTGTAGTTGGTATGGAAAATTCTTAGTCATGAGCTTAGGGCTCTAGATGCTATGAATATCTCTAGGCTGTGATTGACTTGAATGACTACGGGTCATGAGCTTAGAGATCTAGATGCTACAAATAGCCTAGGGGTGTTGTTGAAAGGAACGATTCTAGGTTGTGAGCTCAGGGCTCTTGATGGTATGAACAACTCAAGACTTCAAATGACATGAGCTACTCTTGATCATTAGCTCACCACTCTGGATGTTGTGAATAGCTCAAGGTTGTGGATTATCTAAACGACTTAGGATCCCATGTGCTTGGGCCTCTAGATGTTGTGAACAGGTCAGTGGAGTGGTTGGTATGGACGATTCTTGGTCGTGATCCCGTGTTTCTAAATATAATGAACAACTCAGGGTTGTGGATTTCATTGACAACTTTGGGTTGTGAGCTCAAGGCTTTAAATGCTATGAACACCTCAAGACTCTAGATGCTATGAACAGATCAAGGTTATGGTTGACATGAACAACTCTAGGTCTTGAGCCTAAGACTATAGATGCTATGAACAACTCAATGCTAAGGTTGACATGAATGTCTTTGAGTCATGATCTTAGGGCTTTATATGCGGTGAAAACGATAAGGGTGTTGATGACATGAACGATTCTGGGTCATGAGCTCGGGCCTTTAAATACTATGAATAGCTCAGGGGTGTAGTTGACATGATCGAGTCGAGGTCGTGAGCTTAGGGCTCTAGATGTTATTAAAAGTTCAAGGTTGTCGATGACATGAATGACTACAGGTCATGAGCTTAGGGCTTTTGACATAGTAAACAACTTAAGGTAGTAGTCGACATGAACAACTTTGGGTCATCAACTTACAACTCTAGATAGTATGAAAAGCTCAAGGCTATGGATGACATAAATGACTCTGGGTCATAAGATAAGGGCTCTAAATGTTCTAAACAGCATAGGGATGTGGATGACATGAATGACTATGGGTCTTGAACTAAGTGCTTTAGATGTTATCGATAGCTAATAGTCGTGGATATGATAAATGAATTTGGGTTGTGAACCTAGAGCTCTAGATGAAATGAAAAGCTTAAGGCTATAGATGACATGAACAATTTTGGGTCATGATCTTAGGGCTCTAGATGGTATGAAAAGCTTAGGATTGTGGACGACATGAATGACTCTAGGTCATGAGATTAAGGCCTTAGATGTTATGAACAACGCACGGTAGTGGTTGACATGCATGACTCTAGGTCCTGCACTAAGCACTCTAGATGCCACGAACAACTCATGGTTATGGTTGACATGAATGACTCCAGGTCATGAGATGAGGGTTCTAGATTCTATGAACAACATAGGGGTATGCATGACATGATCAACTTAGGGTGGTGAGCTCAGGGCTCTAGGTACTATGAATAACTCATAACTGTGGTTGACGTGCACACTTCTGCATCTGAGCTCAAGGCTCTAGATGCTATGAGTAACTTAGGGTTGTGGATGACTTGAGCTACTCAAAGTAGTGAGCTCGAGGCTCAAGATGCTATTAATAGCTCAGCATTATGGATGATATGAATGAATTGGGATCTCATTAGCTCAGGACTCTAGATGCGATGAATAGTTTAGGGTTCAGCTTTAAATCAACAACTCTTAGTCGTGAGCTCAAGGCTCTAGATGTTAAGAACATCTCAGTGTTGTGGATGACATGAACGACTCTAGGTCGTGAGGTGAGTGCCCTAGAAGTTATGAATAGCTCATGGTTATGGTTGGCATGAAAGATATAGGGTCATAAGATTTGGGTTCAAGATGCTATGAACAACTCAGGGTTGTGTATGATATGATCAACTTGGGGTCATGAGCTCAGAATTTTAGATACTATGAACAACTCAAGGTTATGGTTGACATGAAAGACTTAGGTTCATTACCTCAGGACTCTAGATGCTATGAATAGCTCAAGATTGTGGTTGAGAGGAACGTTTTTGGGTCATGAGCTCAGGGCTCTATATGCTATGAATAGCTCACAACCCTGGATGACATGAGCTATTCTCATCGTTAGCATAAGGCTCTAGATGTTATGAAAAGCTTAGGGTTTTAGATGATTAGAACGACTCGGGATCTCGTCGACTTAGGCCTTTAGATGCTATGAACAACTTAGGGTTGTGGATGATAAGACGATATGTGGTCATGAGCCCGTGGCTCTAAATGCTTTGAAGAGTTGAGGACTACGAATTACATGAATGACCCCAGGTCATCGATGACATGAACAACTTTAAGTCATGAGCTTAGGGCTTTAGATGCTTTGGACAACTCAGGGCAATGGTGGACATGATCCACTCTAGGTCCTGAGCTCAAGGGTCTAGATGCTATGAACAACATAGGGCTATGGATGACGTGAATGACTTTGGCATGTGAGCTTAGGGATTTAGATGCTATGAACAGTTGAGGGTCATGGATGACATGAACGAATGAGTTGTGTGTTGAGGGCTCTAGATCCTATGAATAGCTCAAGGCTATGGTGAACATAAACGACTCCATGTTGTGACCTCAAGACACTAGATGCTATGAAAAACTCATGGAAATGGATGACATGAAGGACTCTAAGTTGTGAGCTCAGGGTTGTGGCTAACATATACAACTTCGGGTCATGAGCTCAAGGCTCTAGATGCTATGAACAACTCACATTTGTGGATCATATGAACAACTCAGTATCTTGTCATCTTAGGCCTCCAGATGCTATGAGTAGTTCAGGGTTGAGGATCATATCAATGATTCTTGGTCGTGAGCCTATGAGTCTAAATGTTATGAACAACTCAGGGTTGTGGATGAAATTAAAGACTCTGAGTCATGAGGTCAGGGCTTTAGATGCTATTAAAAGCTCAGATTTGTGGATGACATGAATGACTCTAGGTTGAGGACTCAGGGCTTTAGATGCTATGAACAACTCAAAGTTGTGGTTGACATGAATGACTCCAAGTCATGACCTTAAGGCTCTCGATGTTATAAATAGCATAGGGTTGTGGTAGATATGTGGTACTTTGGCTCGTGCGTTTAGGGCTGTGGATTTTATTAATAACTCAACATTATGGATGATATGAACAACTTGAGATCACTTGAGCTAAAGCCTCTGGATGTTATGCATAGCTCAAGGTTGTGGATTAAATGAACGATTTTACATCATGAGCTAGGGGCTATGGATGACATGAATGACTCCGAGTCGTGAACTCAAGGCTCTAGATGCTATGAACAACACAAGGTTGTGGTTGACATGAACGACTCTGGGTCGTGGGCTCAAGGCTCTAGATGCGATGAAAAGCTCTAGGCTATGAAGGATATAAATGACTCCAAGTTTTGATCTTAAGGCTTGAGATACTATGAATAGCTTAAGGCTATGGTTAACATGAATGACTTCAGGTCGTAAAGTCAGGGCTCCTAATATTATGCATAACTCAAGGTTGTGGTTGATAAAAATTAATATGGGTTGTGAGCTTAAGGCTGTAGATGCTATGAACAAATTAAAGTTATGGATGATATGAACAACTAGGAATCCCATGAGCTCAAGCCTCTAGATGCTATGAATAGCTCAAGGTTGAGGATGATACGAATGATTTATGGTCATGAGTCGATGATTCTAAATGCTTTGAACAGCTCAGGGTTGTGGATGACATGAATAACTCCAACTTATTAGCTTAGGCCACTATATGTTATGCATAGCTCAGGGCTGTCATTGACATGAATAATTCTAAGTCGTGAGCTTAGGACTCTAGATCATATGAAAAGCTCACGAGTGTGGAGGATATGAACGACTCCGGGTTGTGAGCTCAAGGCTCTAGACGGTATGAACAACTTAGGGTTGTGGTTGACATGAAGAACTCTAGGTCATGAGCTTAGGGCTCCAAATGCTATGAAAAACTCATGATGGTTGTTAACATGAATGACTCCGGGTCATAAGCTCAGGGCTCTAGATGCTATGAACAACTAAGAGTTGTGCATGATGTTAATGACTCGAGATCTTATGAGCCTTTAGATGTTATGAAAAACTAAGGGCTATGATTGATATGAACGATTCTTGGGCATGAGCCTATGAGTCTAAATGTTATCAACAGCTCGGGGCTCTACTTGACATGAATTACTCTAGATCATCAACTTAGGGCTTTAGATGCCATGAAAAGCTCAGAGTTATGGATGACATGAATGACTCTAGGTTGTGAGCTCAGGGCTCTAAGTGTTATGAAAAACTCATGGTTGTTGTTGGAATCAATGACTTCAGGTCATGAGCACATGGCTTTAGATAGTATGAAAAACTCCAAGTTGTAGTGGACATGAATGCCTCTCAGTCGTGAGCTCAGGGATCTAGATACTATGAATAGCTCAAGCTAATGGTTGACATGAACAACTTTGGGTCTTGAGTTTAGGGCTCTAGATGCTATGAATAACTCAGGGTTAAGGTTCACTTGAATGGCTACGGGTCATGAGCTCAAAGCTCTAAATGTTATGAACAACTTAGAGTTGTGGATGATATGAACGACCTGGGATCCTACAAGCTAAGGCATCTAGATGCTATGAACAACTTAGGGTTAAGGATGATATGAATAATTCTTTATTGTGCACCTCTAAGGTTAAATGTTATGAATAGCTTAGGGTTATGGATGACATGAACAACTCTAAGTCCTGAGCACCAAGCTCTAGATGCTATGAATAGCTCAGGGTAATGGTTGACATGAACAACTCGGAGTTGTGAGCTCAGGACTCAAAATGCAATGAATAACTTAAGGTTATGGATGACATAAATGAAAGTTGTGAGATTAGGGCTTTAGATGTTATAAACTGCTGAAGATTGTGTTTTACATGAACGACTCTCGGTTGTGAACTTAGGCCTCTAAATGCTATGAATAGCTCAGGGCTATGGATGACATGAACAACTCCAGGTCATGAGCTCAGGGCTTGAAATACTATGAACAACTTAGAGCTATGGTTGACAAGAACAACTTCCAGCTGTGAGTTCGGGACTTTAGATGCAATGAATAGCTCAAGGTCATGGATGACATGAATGATTTTGGGTCATGAGCTTAGGGATTTAGATGCTATGAACAACTCAGAGTTGTTGTTTACATGAACAACTCCCTGTCGTGAGCTTAGGGCTCTAAATGCTATGAACTGCTCTGAATTATGGATGGCATGAACAACCACGAGTCATGAGCTCAGGGCTTTAGATACTATGAATAGTTGAGAGTTATGCTTGACCTAAATGACTCGGGATCTGTGAGCTTAGACCTCTAGATACTATGAATAACTCAGGGTTATGGATGATATGAATGATTCTATGTCATGAGCTTAATACTATGGATGACATGAATTACTCTAGGTTGTGAGCTTAGAGCTCTAAATATTATGAACAACTCAAGGTTGTGGTTGACATGAACAACTTTGAGTTGTGAGCTAAGTGTTTTGGATGCTATGAAAAGCTCTAGGTTATGGTGGACATAAATGACTTCAAGTCGTGAGCTCAAGACTGAAGATGCTATGAACACCTAAGGGTAGTGGTTGACATGCACAACTCTGGGTCGTGAGCTCAAGTCTCTAGATACTATGAAATACTCAGGTTCTGGTTAACATAAATGACTCTGGGTTGTGAGCTTAAGGCTCTAGATGTTTTGAACAACTTAGAGTTATGGATGACATGAACAACTCGGGATCTTGCTAGCTAAGGCCTTTAGATGCTATGAACAACTTAGGGATAAGGATGATATGAATGATTCTTGGTCATGAGCCTATGAGTTTAAATGTTATGAACAACTCAGAGTTGTGGATGATATGAATGACTCTAGGTTGTGAGGTTAGGGCTCTAGATGCTATGAACATCTCAGGGTTGTAGTTGACATGAAGGACTTCGAGTTATGTGCTCCGGGCTTTAGATGTTATGAACAACTCAGAGTTATGGATGATATGAATGACTCAGGATCCCATGATCTTAAACTTCTAGATGTTATGAACAACTCATGGTTGAGGATGATATGAATGATTCTTGGTTATGAGCCTATGACTCTAAATGCTAAGAATAACTTAGGGTTGTGCATGACATGAACGAATCTCAGTCATGAGCTTAGGACTCTAGATGATATGAACAACTACAGTTCTCGTCAGCTCATGCCTCTAGGTCCTATGAAAAGCTCAAGGGTGTAGATTATATAAACAATTCTTAGTCGTGTGGCCATGGCTCCAAATGCCTTGAACAACTCATGGTTGTGGATGATATGAATGACTTCGGGTTGTGAGTCGGAGGCTCTATATGCTATGAACAACTCAAGGCAGTGGTTGACATGAATGGCTTCGGGTTATGAGCTTAGGGTTCTAGATACTATGAACATCTAGAGGCTATGGTTGACTTGAATGACTTCAAGTTATAAGCACAGGGTTGTTGATGCTAAGAACAACTCGAAGTTATAGATGATATGAACAACTCGGGATCCTATGAGTTAAGACCTCTAGATGCTATGAACAACATAGGGCTAAGGATGACATGAATGATTCTTAGTCACGAGCCTATGATCCTAAATGCAATGAATAACTTAGGGTTGTGAATGACATAAATGACTCCGGGTCGTGAGCTCAAGGCTCTAGATGCTATGAACAACTCAAGGTTGTGGTTGATGTGAAGGACTTCGAGTCATGTGCTCAGGGCTCTAGATGTTATAAACAACTCAGAGTTCTGGATGATATGAATGACTTAAGATCCTGTTATCTAAGGCCTCTAGATGTCATGAACAACTCAAGGTTGAGGATGACATGAATGATTCTTAACTGTGAGTCAATGACTCTAAATGCTATGAATAGCTTAGGGTTGTGCATGCAATGAATGACTCTCGATCATGAGCTTAAGACTTTGGATGCTATGAAGAACTCAGGGTTGTGGATGATATTAATGACTACGAATCTCATGAGTTCGGGCCTCTCGATGCTATGAAAAGATCAAGGGTGTGGATGATATGAATTATTCTTAGTCATATGCCCATGGCTTTAGATGCTATGAATAGCTCAGGGTTGTGGATGACATCAGTGAACTGGGTTGTGAGCTTAAGGCTTTGAATGCTATGAACAGCTCAAGGCTATTGTTGATGTGAACAACTCCAAGTCATGAGCTTAGGGTTCTAGATGCTATGGACAACTCAAGGTTGTGGATGACATAAATGACTCTAGGTCATGAGCTTAGGTCCTTAGATACTATGAACAACTTTAGGTTTTTGTTGACATGAATGACTTTGGGTTGTGAGCTCAAGGCTCTAGATGCTATTAACAGCTCAGGATTGTGGATGACATGAGCTACTCCAGATTGTGAGCTTAGGGCTATTGATGTTACGAACAACTCATTGTTGTTGATGATATGAGCAACTTTGGATTCCATGAGCTCAAACCTCTAGATGCCAAGAACATTTCAGGACTATGGATGATATGACCGGTTCTATGTCATGGGCTTAGGAATGTGGATGACATGAGTGACTCTACGTCATGAGCTTAAGGATTTGGATACTACGAACAATTCAAGGTTGTATTGACATCAATGACTTTAAGTCGTTAGTTCAGGGTTGTGGATGATATTAGCTACTCCAGGTCGTGAGCTCAAAGCTATGGATGTTATGAATAGCTCAAAGTTGTGGATGGTATCAATGACTCAGGATCCCATGACCTCACACCTCTAAGTGCTATGAAAAACTCAGGGTTGAGGATGACATTAATGATTCTTTGTCCTATGCCAATGACTCTAAATGTTATGAATAGCTTAGAGTTATGGCTGATGTGAACGACTCCGAGTCATGAGCTCAAGCTCAGGGCTGTGGTTGATATGAAGAATTTGGGTTATGAGTCTAGGGCGCTAGATGTTATGAAGAGCTTAGGACTATGAATGACATGTGTTGCTCCGAGTTGTTAGCTCAGGGCCTTGTGTGCTTGAAATAACTCAGGGTTGTGGATCATATGAAAGATTCTGAATCATGTGAGCTTAGGCCTCTAGATGCTATGAACAACTCAGTGGTGTTGATGATATGAAATATTCTTGGTCCTATATCCATGGCTTTAAATGCTATGAACAACTCAAGGTTTTAGATGACATGAACGACTTTAGGTCGTGAGCTCAAGGCTTTGAATGCTATGAGCAACTTAGGTTGTGGTTGACATGAACTACTCTGGGTCATGAGCTTAGGGTTCTAGATACTATATACAACTAGGGGTTATGGATAACATGAACGACTCTGGGTCCTGAGCTCAAGGTTTTACAAACTATGAACAACTCAAGGTTATGGTTGACATAAATAACTTCGGGTCGTGAGCTTAAGCATCTACATGCTATAAAAAGCTGAGGGTTGTAAATGATACGAATGATTCTGCATCATGAGCTCAAAGCTATGGATGACATCAACGACTCTGGTTCATGAACTCAGCGTTCTAGATACTATGAACAACTAAGAGTTGTGGTTGACATGAATGACTCCAGGTTGTGATCTCAAGGCTCAACATGCTATGAATAAATCAAGATGTTGAACTACATGAGCTACTTTGAGTCGTGAGCTCGAGGCACTCCATGCTATGAACAACTTAGCTTTGTGAATGACTTGGGATCCTATGAGCGGAGCTCTCTAGATGCTATGAACAGCTAAGGGTTGTGGTTGACATGAATGACTCCGGGTCTTGAGTTCTAGGCTATGGGTTCTATGAATAGCTCAGGGTTGTGGATGATATGAGCAATTCTTGGTCGTGAGCCCAATGCTCTAGATGTTATGAATAGCTCAGGGTTGTTGATGACATGAACAACTTTGGGTCATGAGCTTACGACTCTAAATGCCATGAACAACTCAAGTCAGTGGTTGACATGAACGACTCTGGGTTATGAGCTCAGTGCTATAGATGCTACGAACAACTCAGGGTTGTGAATGACATGAATAACTTTGAGCTGTGAGCTCACAACTCTAGATGTTATGAACAACTTAGGCTTGTGGATGACATGAGCTACTCCAAGTCGTGAACTAAGGGTTTTGTATGCTATGAACAAGTCAAGGTTGTGGATGACATGAATGATTCTTGGTCATGAGCCCAAGCCTCTAAATCTTATGAAGAGCTCAACATTGTAGATGACATGAACGACTAAAGGTTGTGAGCTCAGGGCACTAAATGCTATAAACAACTCATGTTTATGGTCAATGTGAACAACTCCAAATCTCAAGCTCAAGGCTCTAGATGCTATTAACATCTCAAGCCTGTGGATTATATGAGTTTCTTCATGTCTTGAGCTCATGGCTCCAAAATCTATGAATAGCTTAAGTTTGTGGATAATATGAATGACTCAAAATCCTATGAGCTCAAGCCTTTAGGAGCTATGAATAGCATAGGGTTGTGGATGATATGAACGATTCATGGTCGTGAGCCCAATGCTCCAAATGCTATGAACTAGTCAAGTTTATGAATGACATGAATGACTCAAGGTCGTTAGCTTAGGGCTATTCATGCTATTAACAACTTAGGGTTGTGATTGACATGAATGACTCTATGTTGTCAACTCAGGGCTCTAGATGCTATGACCAACTTAGAGTTGTGGATGATATGAGGGATCCCATGAGGTACGATCTCTAGATGCTTTGAACAACTCAAGGATGAGGATGATATGAACAATTTTTCGTAGTGAACCTATGACGCCAAATGTTATGAACGACTCAGGGTTGTGGATGAAATGAACGACTCAAGGATGTGAGCTCAGGGCTCTAGATGTTATGAACAACTTAGGCATGTGGATGATAGGAATGACTCCAGGTCACGAGCTTAGGGCTCTAGATGCTATGAACAACTCAAGATTATGGTTAATATGCACGTGATAAGCTCATAGTTTTGGATGCTATGAACTACTTGGGGTTGTAGATGATATGAATGACTTGAGATCCTATAAGCTCAAGCCTCTAAGTACTATGAATAACTCATGGTTATGGATGATATGAATGATTCTTGGCCATGAGCCCAAGGCTCTAAATATTATAAACAACTAAAGGTTGTGGATGACATGAACGACTGAAGGTCGTGGGCTTAGGGCTCTAGATGCTATGAATAGCTTAGGGCTCTAGATGTTATAAATAACTCAGAGTTGTGGATGATATCAATGAGAGTTGTTGATGATATCAACGACTTGGTATCCTATGAGCTCAAGCTTTTAGATGATATGAATAGATCAGGGTTATGGGAAATGACTCAAAGTCGTGAGCTTTATTAACAACTCAAGATCATGAGCTCAAGGCTCTAGATGTTAAGAAAAACTCAAGGCTTTGGATGACATGAACAACTCTAGGTCGTGAGCTCAACACTCCAGATGTTATGAATAGCTCAAGCCTATGGTTGACATGAATGACTCTAGGTTGTGAGTTAAGAGCTCCATATGCTATGAATAGTTAAGGGATGTGAATGACACGAACGACTCTGTGTTGTGAGCTCAAGGCTTTAGATGCTATGAACAACTTAAAGTTTTGGATGATATGAATGACTCGGGATCCCATAAGCTTAGGCCTTTAGATGCTACGAACAACTTAGGGCCTCGAGTGATATAAATGATTCTTGGTTGTGAAGAGAAGGCTCTAAATGTTATGAATAACTTAGGGTTGTGGATGACATGAACGACTCAAGGTCGTGATCTTAGGGCTTTAGATGCTATAAACAACTCTTAACTATGAATGACTTCGAGTCATAAGTTCAAGGCTCTAGATGCGATGAACAGTTTAGGAACATAGATGACTTAAACGACACCGTGTTATGAGCTAAGGGCTCTAGATGCTATGAACAAATCAAAGTTATGGATTATATCAACGATTCAGGATCCCGTGAGCTCAGGCCTCTAGATGCTATGAATAGATCAGGGTTGTGGAAACATGAACGACTCCAAATCATGAGCTCTATGAATAGCTTAAGATTGTGGATGACATCAACAAGTCAAGATCATGAACTCTGGGCCCTAGATGTTGAGAACAACTCAAGGGTTTAGATGACATGAACAACTTTGGGTCATGAGCTCAACACTCTAGATTTTATGAACTACTCAGGGCTATTGTTGACATGAACGACTCTATGTCGTGAGTTAAGGGCTCCAGATGCTATGAGTTGTTCAGGGATATGGATGACATGAACAACCCTGTGTGGTGAGCTAGATGCTATGAACAACTCAAAGTTATGGATGATATGAACGACTCAGGATCCCATAAGCTCAACTCTTTATATGCTATGAACATCTAATTAAGGGCTTCGGGTGATATGAACGATTCTTGGTCATGAGGAGAAGGCCCAAAATGTTATTGATTCGTTCCCAATTGGTGTCTCAGCTGATTCATGTCCTCTCAATGGTCCCTGACAATGGTGCCATTTGATACGTGTCCAGCTGGTGTCCCTTGATTGTGGTCCTCATAAGGGAGTAATCAACAAAATTTATAACCTATTACACCATGTACTGGGATAGCCTTAGCTAGCATAACATAGTGGCTCTAGGGTCGTTCATTGGGATGGGTTTTCACTTCACAATTGATATTAATTCAAAGTTGAATTGGTGCCTTTTCATTTCAAGGTTAGCTTTAAAAGAAAACATAAAGATGTTTGAATGGAAAAGGTTTGGTTTTAAACTAACCAAAAATAGTAACTGATTTTACTTACAAAGAAAAGTGTTTCTTGGAGTTTAGATCACTAGGCTCAGGTTCCTCATACAAAAAGGAGAGTTCCGGTCACTTGTTTCTTTTCCTCACATTAGAGAATTAACATATAGTTAATTCTCTAACTGGTGTGGTACAGATGCTTCCCCTTAATGGGTTCAAACACTAAATCCCTCTCACTGATGCATCTTAAAATGGCTCGTGCCTCTCACCTAGCATTTTCCATCCAAGGTGATCTTTAACTGATTCGTGCCCGATTGGTGTTCCAATTGATTCAACTCAATTGATGTGCTTTGATCTCAATCCTCAGACGGGAGTAATCAACAAAATTTATAAACCTATTTCACCATATACCGGGGTAGCATTTAGCTAGCATAGTATAGTGGCTCTAGGATCATCCACAGAGATGGGTTTTCACTTCGCAATTGATATTAGTTCAAAAACTGAATTGGTGCTTTTTCTTTTCTTTGTTAGCTTTAAAAGAAGACATAAGTTTGAATGAAAACGGATGGTATTAAGCTAACCTAACATAAAGTAACTAAAATTAACTAGAAAGAAATTAGAAAGAAAGGTGTTTCTTGGGATTTCAAGTTACTAGGATCAGGTGCCAACTACAAAGAGGGAGATTCCGGTCACTTGAATCTTTTCCTCGCATTCGGAATTTAACCTATAGTTATTTCCCGAACCGGTGTGATATAGATGCTTGTCATTAATGGTTTCAACGCTAAATCCCTCTCACTGATACACCTTGCAATGGCTCGTACCTCTCACCTAGTATTTTCCATTCAAGGTGATCCTTACCATCAGATCATCCTTCACAAGCGAACAAGAGATAACAATTAGACCTCCATGGAGCAAGATTGCAAGCAATAAGAATCCATGGAATCCAAAAGCTTACCAAGTATTGGCTATTCATGGTAATCCTAGTTAAGTAAAAATATAAAAACCAAAAATGGATCACACTTTCTCTTCATTAAAAACGGAAACAACAAAATCTCACACTTATGTAGCCAGAACCTTACTTAGCTTCCTTCACCCAAGAAACAAAAAGCCTAGCCACTCATCCTCTGAGAAAACATCTCAGAGAATGTTTGGCTAGCAAGAAAATGAAAATGAAAGAGAAGGAAAAACAGAGTAAGGCTCTGTATATTCTATATATTGATCGATTCTACATACTTATATATCTATATCTTTTACAATGGATGCAAGGGAATATATATAGAGAAGTTTTTCCAACCTTCCTAGCTAAGAAATCTTATGGTTGGTGGATTACAAGGAGAAGAACGGAAATTTATACAAAAATATCTAAAGAAAAGATCTAAAAGAGTTGGTGCACAAATATCCCAGTTCGCATGTAGATTTCGCACGTTGCATGGTGACTTGCGAAAATCTCGCAAGTTGATTTCGCAACTTGGAATCCATTTTCGCACGTTGAGCTCCAAGTTCACAAGTTGCAAAATCACTTTCGCAAGTTGGGCTTCTCTGTGACTGTGCGGCTGTATTCCATTTCCATTTCGCAAGGTAGGCTTTAATTTCGCACATTGGAGTTCCAAATTCGCAAGATGCGAATTTGTCCTTCAACTGGATGCAGTTGTCTTGAGAAGGCCATATCTTCCTCATTTCAGCTCCAATTCATACATCGTTTGAAGTGTTGGATTTTTGACTTCCTGAGCTTTGAAATGGTATATAGCATGTAGAAAATGGACTTCGGTAAGTGCTCAAAAAGTGTGAAAGAAGACTACAGCTGCTGTCCTCTGTTTTCTTCACTCTGTTTTTCCTCTCTCTGTTGTTCTTTCCTTGCATACTTTGAAGGACTTTGGCAAAGGGCTATGGAGCTCCAAAGCTTGGTTCTTCATGAATTTGAGCTTCCAAAATCTTTGCCATGAACTACATACAACTCTCCCTCATTCTTGGATTGCTTTGGTGTAGCTAAAAGCTATCAAAAACACCAAAACTTAATACAATTTGATTAGAAACGATTGCAAGGGTCCTTAACATGTCAATTGAGTTAAAAGGTAATAATTACTACTCAAGAGTGTTTTAAAGAGTTAATTACAAGCTACAAAATAGCACTTTTTGAGTAGTAATCATTAATCTTGGATTACCCGTCAAAAGCTCGCAAGAGATAACTAATGGATGTCTCCTTGGAGTCCAAAAGCTTACCAAGTGTTGGCTATTCTAGAAAATCCTACCTCTAAACCACCTCCCAAAGGCTCGCAAGAGATAAACAAGCGCATCTCAATGGATGGAGATCACTTGCCTTACCAAGTGTTGGCCCAGGTGATTTAAAGGCGTTTTAAGTTAACTAAAAAGATAAAAACCATTAACGGGTCACACTTTCTCTTCATTAAAAACTAAAACAACTAAACTTCCAATTTATGCATGTGGAAAACTTACTCGGCTTTCTTCACTCCAAGAGACGAAGAGCCTAGCCTCTCATCCTCTGAGGAAAAATCCTCAGAGTTTGATTGGCTAGAAAGAAAACTAATGAGAAAATAAAAATATATAGGAAAAACAGAGCAAGTGCTTTGTATTTTATATTTATTCCTTATATAAAAGGTTGTCTCCAAGAACAAGCTCCCGAGATTCTCTTTTTCTAAAGAAAATTACAAACTATATATAAAAGGTTATTCACCCTTTGTTCTTACTTAAAGACTAAGGAATCCTATGATAGGTGGGTTACAAGGAGAGTTTGGGGATTTAGACATCAAATATCTAAAGCAAAATATCTCAAAATGTCGGTCGCAAATATTGGGAAGCTTCAGGAGAACACCACAACACTGTGCAAGGGGAGGATTCTGGAGAGGGGGGATTTTCGCAGCCCATTTTGCAGCTGCGAAATGGGCGTACGGCGCTGCGAAGTGGCACTCGTGTGCCAAAGGGTGGTTTCGCAACTGTGAAACACCCTTCGAAATGGCGTTTCGGCTGCGAAATGGAGGATTTCAAGGCGTGGAGGTTTCGCAGCTACAAAACGGGTGTACAGGCTTGCGAAATGGCACTCGTGTGCTAAGGGACCTTTTCGCAGTTGCAAAAAATTTTCGCAGAGGAGGATGGGCGGCTGTGAAATGGTTTCGCAGCGGGAGGCGATTTTCGCAGCGGGTCACTTTTGCTGCGAAATTTTGTAGCCCATGCTTTCTCCTTGCTTTTTGAGCTCCTCTTGATTCCCAACTTCCTTCTTTCACCTCTTTTGGCATTCCTCCTTGTTTTGATTATCCAAAAACCTATATTAAATCAAAACAAATTAAAATTAAAACATTGAAATCAAAATTAAAGCATTGAAATCAAAATTAAAACAAGTAATAAAATAAAACAAAAAGATATGGACTAGCTAGTCTTTAAAAAGACTAAGTCCATAAAAAAATTTGATCCTGATTTAGCTTGCCTGGATCCCATATGAAGTTTGCATCTCTCACTTGAGACTTTCTCTGTATGATTTTGCCATACAAAGCTTGGAGAAAAAGTGAAGGCATGTGTTTCATCATTTCTTCCTTGATGACTATCCTCTGTGGTTCTTCATCTATATAGTCATCTTTCTCTGTACTTTTCCCATTTTTCTTTCCTTTGATTTCCTCCCTTTTTTCTTTCTCTGTTTCACTTTCTACCATATGTTGTAGCTTATATGTGGGTAGATCAACCTCTTTACCACTCCTTAAAGTGATAATCGTTTTAACTTTCTTCACCATTGAAGATTCTCCCTCCTTAGCCTCCATTTCATGGATACCCTTTTGATTTTGATGAGGTTGAGAAGGAGAGTTTTCTTTCTCTTGCACTGTGTTGAGGTTGGCAAACCTTGAGATTGAATATTGGAGATTATCTATCTTATGAGATAGATCATTTTGCACTCCATCCATCCTTTTGTTTAATGAACTCTCTACACTGTCAATTCTTTGATTGAGCTGAGCATTGATGGATTTTTGAGCTCCAACAAAGTCTTCCACGACCTTGCTAAGATTCACCATAGCTTGTTCAAGGTTTGAGGCTTGCTGTGGTGCTTGAGTAGGTTGCTGGAAATGAGGTGGTTATGGTTTCTAAGAGAAATTTGGATGGTCCCTCCAATTGGAATCGTAGGTGTTGCAATCACCAAACATTTCTCTCACCATTGGAATGGTAGGACACTCATCCACCAAGTGCTCATAAGATAAACAAATGGCACAGGGCATAGGTTGCAATGGTGTCTGAGAGATGGCTTGCACTTCTTGGATCTTCTTCCTTTCTAGTTCTTCCAATCTCCTTGCCATAGCTGCAATCTTTGCCTTCATGTCTATGCCATCATTCAAAATATACATCTCACCCTTAGCATTAGGTTGAGACGTCATTTTCCCCATATTTCTAGCATTTGGTTCATCTCATCCTCTTGAAACTTTAACCACATAACTCATGAAGTTCATGGCTTCCTCTGCTATCTTGTATTCAATATGACATGCACAACTAGCAATTTGAGAATTAAAAATAGAGAAAACAAAAGAAAATAAAAGAAAAACAATTCTAAGAAAAAAAAATTAAGGTAAACTAAAAGCTAAATAAAAGGTATAGTAAAATATGAACAAAGAAAAAAAACAAATAAAAAGAGTTAGTAAAAAGAAAAGAAAAGTCACCAAACTTGTGATGAAGATCACAAGTACTCTAGAAAGGTGATATCACTGTAAAGTGGCACCACCCCTAGCAACAGCGCCATTTGATTCTTTCCCAATTGGTGTCTCAGCTGATTCATGTCCTCTCAATGGTCCCTGATAGTGGTGCCATTTGATACGTGTCCAGCTGGTGTCCCTTGATTGTGGTCCTCATAAGGGAGTAATCAACAAAATTTATAACCTATTACACCATGTACTAGGATAGCCTTGGCTAGCATAGCATAGTGGCTCTAGGGTCGTTCATTGGGATGGTTTTCACTTCACAATTGATATTAATTCAAAGCTGAATTGGTGCATTTTCATTTCAAGGTTAGCTTTAAAAGAAAACATAAAGATGTTTGAATGAAAAAGGTTTGGTTTTAAACTAACCAAAAATAGTAACTGATTTTACTTACAAAGAAAAGTGTTTCTTGGAGTTTAGATCACTAGGCTCAGGTTCGTCATACAAAAAGGAGAGTTCCGGTCACTTGTTTCTTTTCCTCGCATTAGAGAATTAACATATAGTTAATTCTCTAACCGGTGTGGTACAGATGCTTTCTCTTAATGGGTTCAAACACTAAGTCCCTCTCACTGATGCATCTTGCAATGGCTCGTGCCTCTCACCTAGCATTTTGCCATTTAAGGTGATCTTTAACCTTGGATTACCCGTCAAAAGCTCGCAAGAGATGACTAATGGATGTCTCCTTAGAGTCCAAAAGCTTACCAAGTGTTGGCTATTCTAGAAAATCCATCTATGTCAAAAGCACATCCATCCTGAAGAAGATGAGGGCCCAGAAGAAGTGTGTATGATAGATACCCTGGTGGAGGAGCATTGTAATCAGAGTATGCTTGATCAGTTTGAAGAGAATCCAGATGAAAGCCATGAAGATCTTGATGATGGGTTAGCTGAACCCATGGGAATGAATGCCGTTATGTCAAGTTGGAGACAAAAGCCAGTGATCCCCCCTTTGTTCAAGGATGAGGAAGAGATGAAAGAAGCTAAGGATGCAATCCTTAAGCTTGAATTGAAGACCCTTCCTGCCGAGTTGAAGTATGCTTACTTGGAGGAAGGCAATAAAGCCCCGGTGGTAATTTCTTCTTCTTTAACCGTTTCACAAGAGGACAATCTTCTAAGAATCCTTAGAAAGCACAAGAAGGCCATCGGATGGAAAATTTCTGATTTGAAGGGGATAAGCCCATTGATTTGCACGCACCATATTTATATGGAGGAGGGAGCTAAGCCAACTCGTCAGCCACAGAGGAGATTGAATCCTCATATGCAAGAGGTAGTAAGGGCTGAAGTGTTGAAGCTTCTTCAAGCGGGCATCATTTACCCCATTTCAGATAGCACTTGGGTGAGTCCAACCCAAGTTGTTCCAAAGAAGTCCGGGATAACCGTAGTCAAGGGGGAAAATGGAGATGAAGTGTCCACACGCCTCACAACTGGTTGGAGGGTGTGCATTGACTACAGGAAGCTGAACATAGTAACGAGAAAGGATCACTTCCCTTTACCTTTCATAGATCAAGTCCTTGAGAGAGTATCTGGGCATCCTTTTTATTGCTTCTTGGATGGGTATTCCGGGTATTTTCAAATAGAGATTGATGTGGAGGACTAGGAGAAGACTACCTTTACTTGTCCATTCGGCCCCTATGCTTATAGGCGGATGCCTTTTGGATTATGCAACGTTCCTGCTACCTTCCAAAGATGCATGCTTAGCATCTTCAGTGACATGGTTGAACGAATCATGGATGACATAACTGTGTATGGGACTTCTTTTGAGGATTGTTTGTCACATCTTGAAGATGTTTTGAAAAGATGCATAGAGAAAGACCTCGTACTCAATTGGGAGAAGTGCCATTTTATGGTAAATTAAGGTATTGTTCTTGGGCACGTAATCTCAAAGAAGGGTACAGAGGTAGATAGAGCTAAGGTGGAACTAATTGTGAAGTTGCCACCTCCCACCAATGTAAAAGGAATAAGGCAATTCCTTGGGCATGCCGGGTTCTATAGGAGGTTTATAAAGGATTTTTCCAAGATTGCCAAACCTCTTTGTGAATTATTGGTGAAGGATGCCAAGTTTGAGTGGGATGATAAATGTCAAAGGAGTTTTGAGCTTCTTAAGCAATTCTTGACATCAGCGCCCATTGTGAGAGCAGCAAATTGGGAGTTGTCATTTGAAGTGATGTGTGACTCAAGTGATTATGCCATTGGGGCTGTTTTGGGACAAAGAGAAGATGGTAAACCTTATGTGATCTACTATGCAAGCAAGTCTTTGAATGATGCTCAAAGGAATTACACCACCACTGAGAAGGAATTACTTGCTGTGGTGTATGCTTTGGATAAGTTCAGAGCTTATTTGATAGGGTCTTCCATTGTGGTATTCACAAATCATTCAGCTTTGAAGTATTTGCTAACCAAGCAAGATGCCAAGGCTAGGTTGATTAGGTGGATACTTTTGCTTCAAGAGTTCAACCTCCAGATCAGAGATAAGAAAGGTGTTGAGAATGTGGTAGCTGACCACTTGTCAAGGCTCAACATCGCTCATGACACCCATGGACTTCCCATAAATGATGATTTCCCTGAGGAATCCTTGATGCTTGTGGAGAAAGTGCCATGGTTTGCACACATTGCCAATTACTTGGTCACGGGAGAAATACCAAGTGAATGGAGCTCTCAGGACAAGAAGAATTTCTTTGCAAAGGTCCATGCATATTATTGGGAGGAGCCTTTTTTCTTCAAGTATTGTGCGAACCAAATTATAAGGAAGTGTGTGACTGAACAAGAGAAGCATGGGATCCTATCTCATTGCCATGGGAATGCATGTGGAGGCCACTTTGCCTCTCAAAAGACGGCAATGAGAGTTCTTCAATCGGGCTTTTGGTGGCCCTCACTTTTTAAGGATGCCCATGAGGTAAGTAAAGGATGTGATAAGTGCCAAAGACTAGGCAAGCTTTCAAGGAGAAACATGGTGCCTTTGAACCCCATCTTAATAGTGGATCTTTTTTATGTTTGGAGCATAGACTTCATGGGACCTTTCCCTATGTCTTTTGGCCACTCCTACATCTTGATAGGAGTTGATTATGTTTCAAAGTGGGTTGAAGCTATACCCTGTAGAACCAATGATCACAAAGTGGTTCTCAAGTTCCTAAAAGAAAACATCTTCTCGAGGTTTGGAGTGCCTAAAGCAATCATCAGTGGTGGAGGCACTCACTTTTGCAACAAGCCCTTTGAAGCTCTTTTGGCCAAGTACGGAATTAAGCATAAGGTAGCTACACCTTATCATCCTCAGACGAGTGGCCAAGTAGAGCTAGCCAACCAGGAAATTAAGAACATCTTGATGAAGGTGGTGAACACCAATAGGAAAGATTGGTCTGTTAAGCTCCTTGATTCCCTATGGGCGTATAGGACAACTTATAAGACTATCCTTGGGATGTCACCGTACCGTCTTGTTTATGGCAAAGCTTGCCATCTTCCCGTTGAGATTGAGTTCAAGGCATGGTGGGCCATTAAAAAGCTCAACATGGATTTAACTAAGGCTGGGCTAAAGAGGAGTTTGGATTTGAATGAGCTTGAGGAATTGAGAAATGATGCCTATCTCAACTCAAAAATAGCTAAGGAAAAGCTAAAGAGATGGCATGATCAGTTGGTGACCAAGAAAGAATTTTTCAAGGGACAAAGAGTCTTGCTATATGACTCTAAGCTTCACCTATTTTCGGGAAAGCTCAAATCAAGGTGGGTAGGGCCTTTTGTCATCCACCAAGTGCACTCACATGGAGTAATTGAGTTACTCAACTCAAAAAGTGCAAAGACCTTCAAGGTAAATGGGTAAAGACTCAAGCCCTACATCGAGCCATTTTCCCGTGACAAGGAGGTACTCATCCTCCATGACCCATCACATCCTTGAGAAAGTGTGGTAAGTTGATGAGCTTAGCATGAAAAGCTAAGTGCTCATCTATTTTTTTTTTTAATTTTAGTATTACATTCTTGTTTACTTTGCATTTTTAATACTTTTGCACATATTTTGTTTAGGTTTCTTAGTTTTGATTTTGATTTTTTATGTTTTTAATGGAGCTTTGATGTCCAATAGCAGGTATGAAAGCTCACAAGCTCACAAATGTGGAAAGAAAGATGAAATATGGGAGAAATATATCTAAATCCAAGCTTAAAAGCCCATTTCGCAACTCAAAAAGTGAGTTGCGAAAATTTGGCAAGGTGAATTTCACCTTGCGAAATGCACATTTTGGCAAGATGCAATTTACAACCTCTCGGGATTGCACTTTCGCAAGGAGTAACCAGTGCGAAAATTTTCGCAAGTCATTTTTCACCTTGCGAAATTGTTTTCAAAGCAAATATCAAAATGCAACCTCTCGGGATTGGTTTTTAAGGGGAGTAGCCAGTGCGAAAATTTGGCAAGGTGAATTTTCACCTTGTGAAATTTTTTCTTCATGCTTACCAAGGATTTGATTCTTTTTAAATTCATTTTCAAACTTCAATTTTGTAGTTTTAACACTCCTCAATTCATCCCCGTACTTTGACAAATTTTCAAATTTTTTTTTTTTCATGGCCAAAAACTCTTTTTAAAGCCTTCTCAACTTCATTTTTCATGCATAAAACACTATTCCCCTTGCATTTCCTCTCTAGGCCGCGTGCTTCATTGTTCCAAGGTGAGTAATTTTTCATTTTCTCCATTTTTGGCTCCTTAAATTGCTTGTTTATGTCATTTCTATGTTTTAGGAACCATAAACATGCATTTTCATCCGTTAAAACCATTTCAAAAATCCTTTTTTTTTTTTTTCAAATCAAAGACCGACATGGCCAGCCACAATTTTTGCAAAAATCTCTATCTTGCAATGTGTTTTAGGCTCCCAAACTTACTCCATTGCATTTAGAATCATGTTTCCATTATAACCATACCCTTTTTCTGAATTTTAAACCGTTAAAAATGAAAACTCAAATTCAAAGTAAGCACTGGAGAAGAAGATGAATAGTGCCTATGAATAATGCCTGTTGCCAAATTTAGCAACCACTATTCATGGCTTGCAAATTTTGCACTGGTTACCATTTCAACTGTATTTTTGACACTTTACCCCTGGGATGCTCTATTTTTCGTGCTTTTCAGTCTTATTTCAGTATTTATACCATGGCACGGACACGGAGGGCATCCTCTTCAACTAGTCAGCATGGGGCCCACTCACAGAGAGGTGGTCGTTCTACACCATCTCAGCCTGCCCAAACCCCAGTTCCCTCTACTCAACACGGGTACGGGACCAGACAATCATCTGGGTCTTCCAAGGCACCAGTGCCACCCCCTATGAGCAGTCCTCCACCTAAGAGGACTAGGATTTTAGGATCAGGCGAGTCCTCCAGAGCCCCTCCATCACCTCCAGCATCTACTATCCCAAGCTCTTCACACCTAGCAGAGGTCCTCAAGCGGCCTATGATAGCAGGGCCACCCCTCCCAGGCAACACGGATATCAGAGATAGGTCATTTCACGATGAGATCTATATGGAGCATGAGACTCTCCGCCTATTACCAGAGCTAGAGGAGTCATACCGCCTTCTGTAGAGGTACCACATCGAGCCATTTATGACTCCTAGGTCCTTCTATTACCCTAGGGTAGTCTTAGATTTCTACCAGACTATGACTACTAGAGGCGTCCAGGACCCCATAGCCATTCATTTTTTGATTGATGGCCAGCATGGTATTTTAGAGGCCCAAGATATAGCCGCCCCTATGCATTTTCCGCCTATCCCTGAGGACCTTGGTTCCTTCCGGCATTGGTCTCAGTATTGAAAGCCCGACATGGTGTCTACCTTATCAGGAGGTAGAGTCACTGGTAGGACCATTTTGAGGAGGGAGCTTCCTCCACGGATGTTACTTATAGATTTGGTGCTCCGCACCAATCTTTTTCCACTCCAGCATGTCGTCCAGAGGAGAGGTGCTAGCCTAGATGCGCTTTACCGCATCTCTGAGGGATTCTACTTTGGACCCCACCATTTAGTCATGGTTGCTCTTACCTATTTTGAGGAGAAGGTGCATAGGAAGCGCCTACGCAGAGCTGGTACTATTCCACTCTTATTTCCGAGGCTGATCTCTCAGATCTTAAAGGATATGGGATACCCTTCTCAGCCTCACCTAGAGCGTCGTCATCATTGTCGAGAGCTCTTTACCAGTGAGAGTTGGACCCATTTCTTAGACCGCTCACCCATGGACCAGGGTATCCCTAGACCATTAGCTCCCGCGCCTCCAGATTCTCCAGCAGCCTCAGCACCTACAGTACAGATATCACCAGAGCAGGACCCACATACCACAGAGCCTTCTTCTTCAGTACCTGCTCCAATGACTTGCACTACTGATACTCCCGCACCACCAGTCACTCCTGCTCCAGCCTATGCTGAGTCTTCAGTCGGGCCATCCATCATTGTCTCCGCTACAGAGTTCAGAGCTCTCATGTCGTCCTTTCACTCATTGAGCACCTCTCAGGCCACCTTAGTCCGTGAGATGCAGGCCATCAGACGACAGATGGATACCATACAGACACATCAGGCTCAGCATACAGCTATTCAGGCTCAACATACAGCTATCCTGGACCAGTACTCCGCCATGCTCTCTCAGATCCACCATCACCTGGGCATATCACCTCCTCCACCTCAGGAGCCACATCCATGATTGGATATTTCTATCTCCATTTTGTATATGTTTTTTGTATATGATACATGTTTTATATTCTGAGATTGTATGTACCTCATGCTTATATCTTGTACTCAACTCTCTCAATTTATATAAGCATCATTTTTTGTATCTTATTTCCTCTCTCACGTTTCTTATGGTTTTTGAATCATGTGGATGCACTCACACGCCTTGAATACCACATCACCATAAGGTATATCATTCCTTCATCGTCTTTTTCGATAGAAACATTGGGGACAATGTTCATCTCGGTTGGGGGGAGAGTTGAGGAAGTAAGTAATTCCTATTTTAGTTAGTTATTTTGTTGATTTAGTAGTTTTTGATCTTTTTCAAAAAATTTGTTTCATTCTCTATGGTTGTTAAAGATAATTTCTCAAAATAAAATAGGATAAGTCGAGTTTTAACTTAATTACTTAAGTCTTAGAGTTTGTTTTATGCTTTCAAAGTTGATAATCTATTAAAGCCCTCTTTGATTTCGAACTTATTTCTTCCATTTCAAGCTTTACACACACCGTGCACATTAGATCCCGGATATCTAATGTAAAACTTTCTCACCCTCTAAGCTTAGGAAAATTTTGACTTGGTTCATTACTTAACCTCTTTTTAATAGTGTTGGGACACCTCAAAAAGACCAATGAGTCTTAAAAAAAGAAAAAAAAGAAAAAAAAGAATAACCTTCTATTCTTTCCTTGAAACCTAAGCATGATCCGAAGGGGTGGCGAAAGCCTTTAAAACCCGATGCCCTAAACCTTGATTGGTTGGGAGTCATTGATCCTCTGCTTGCTACATAGGTGAATTGGTTAAGTTTAGTGAGTAAAAAGAATTGTGAATGAGAAGGTGCGTTCCTAACCTATTAAGAGTTGGTTAATTTTGCCAAAGTTCAAGAAAAGCTTAGGTTGGGGGGAGAGGATAGTTGTACATACTATATCCGGAAGCTAATCTCATTAACACTTAGCTCATTATGGAAGAGTTTGATTCGGAACCTTGAGAGTAGAGATTCTTTTGATACTTAATTGCATAATCTCCACTCTTTGTACTTTTTGTTTAAGTTTTAGCTTTGACAACTCCTATTGCATTTTGAATCTTCATATCTTTAGTTCACCATGTGAAATGTGTTTTGATATCAGTCATGCCACTCAATTATTTTTTAGAGTGATTTGCATGACCTCTTTTATGTATATTATTATGTTTGCTTAGTTTTTATCTCCTCTATTGCTAAGGGACTAGCAATGAGTCGGTTGGGGGGTGTGATTACTACCGAAAAGTGCTATTTTGTAGACCTAATTATAAGGGTTTTAAGCACCTTTGAGTAGTAATCATATTCATTTAACCTAATTAATTCATTAAGCTCCTTAGTAATTAGTTCTAACCATTTTTAGTGGCACATTTACATGTTTTTCATCAGCTTATGAACCAATTCAAGCATGCCAATTGATGGAGGAGCTACTTGGGTGAGTTAAGCAAGGATTTTGGATGTTTACAGGCTTGAATTTCAAGTGGAAACGCGAGCACAAGCAATGGGAACACCATTTCGCAAGGGGAGGCAATTCACTTGCCAAAATTTCGCAAGGGGATTTTCCTCATGGTGCAAAATTTGGCCATTTCGCACCATGAAGAAACCACCTTGCGAAATTTCGCAAGGTGGCTTTTCACCTTGCGAAATTTGGACCTTTCATCTTCCCCCTTGTGAAATGCCTTTGAAATCCCCTGTTTTGAGACGTTGTTGATGATATTCCACTGCCGGTTCTCCAAGATATTTTGCTTGACTTTTAGCTTTGTAAATACCTATTTTACCCTTGTAATCAACCAATGAAAAGGTTTCTTTTGTAATAGCTCTTGTAATTTAGCTTTTTATTGTCTTTAAATAGAGGTGAAGAGCCTCAGACACGATCATCTTGTAACCTGTAACTTTATAAGTTATAAGAGCACTTTTGTTCATACACTTCTTTTCTCTTTTCTTTCTCATTTTCTTAGTAGCCAAACATCCTTGGAGGATGAAATCCCCAAGGATGAGAGGCTAAAACCTTTTAGTTTCTTGAAGTAATGGATGCCATGTGAAGCTCCCGTGTTAGGATGGAGATTTCCAAGCCATATATGTAAGTAGCTGAGCGTCATAAATGTTTTCATTCAAAGTAAAGCTTTTAATCCCTCTGACTTGCTTTGAATGGCCAATACTTGATAACCTTTTGGTCTCAGTGGATTCTTATTGTTAGATCCACTAACGTTCATTAGTTATCTCCTACGAGCCATTGTATTGCAAGTCGAGGAGATGACCTATACCAATAAAAGAATAGTTGTGAGGTTCAGCTACCCTTTTTATAAGTTTTCAAGGACTAAAACTCAGTTGTTAAACTCATACCGGTTCAGGAAGTAAGCATCACCTTAGTTGCTTCCCCAACTCGAGGTGAAAAGTCCCAAAATCTCCGTTTTTACACAGTGAGTTAAGCATGGCTATCCAAAGCTTTGAGAAACTTCTTTTTCCATCTTTTAACCTATTGTCATGTTAGTTTAATTTACAACACCTTCATCTTTTTATGTTTTCATCTTAACCTAATTTTTATTAAGAAAAGTTCACTCCATCCTCCGAACTTCACCAGTTAAAGTAAAAACCCTTCCCGGTGTTCGATCCTAGAGCCACTATGCTATAGTAGCTTTGCTACTTTAGTGTAAGGACCTTAGGTATAAATTTTGTTGATACCCTTACATGCCAAGCTACCAAGAGTCGGGTTATCACTCACCTAGTATTGGCCATTCAAGGTGATCCTTAATCTTGAATTACCCGTCAAAAGCTTGCAAAAGATAACTAATGGATGTCTCCTGGGAGTCCAAAAGCTTACCAAGTGTTGGCTATTCTAGATAATCCTACCTTTAAACCACCTCCCAGAGGCTAGCAAGAGATAAACTAGTGGATCTCAATGGGCGGAGTCCACTTGCCTTACCAAGTGTTGGCCCATGTGATTTTAAGGGATTTTAAGTTAACTAAAAAGATAAAAACCATTAATGGGTCACACTTTCTCTTCATTAAAAACTGAAACAACAAAACTTTCACTTTTGCATTCGGAACCTTGCCTAGCTTCCTTCACTCCAAGAAACAAAAAGCCTAGCCACTCATCCTATGGGAAAACATCCTCGGAGTTTGATTTGCTAGAAATAAAAATAAAAGAGAAAACAAAATGAGAAGGTAAGGCAGAGCAAAGCTCCGTGTATTACTTTATGAAAAACTATACAAAGTTTGTCTCCGAGAAAAACTCCCGAGAGATCTTTTCTTTTAAAATTACAATAGGTATTATATAGATATTCACCCCTCTTGCTAACTTCCCAACCAAGAAAACTTGTCATTGGTGGGTCACAAGGAGAAAATAGGGATTTACACAAAAATATTTGAAGATAAATATCAAACGGAGTCGGTGCGCAAATATCTCAAATTACAGGTGGATTTCGCAAGTTCAAATGCAACTTGTGAAAATTTCGCAAGTTGAAATTGTCCATTTCGCAAGTTGTGAATTTGTCCTGCAACTTATCAGTTCTATGTTCTGCAACAATTCCTTTCCTCTTCCTATTTCGCAAGTTGCGAAAATTTCGCGAGTTAGATTCCACAACTTGTGAAATTGCTAGTTGGTTGATTTCTTCTATGATTTTCTTCCTTGCATCCTCGTTTAGCTTTGACAAAGGGTTATGAAGCTCCAAAGCTTAGTTTCTTCATGAATTTGAGCTTCAACTTGCTTTGCCATGAATTATACAAAGATCTCCCTCATTCTTGGATTGCTTTAGTGATAAAAAAAGCTATCAAAACACCAAAACTTAACACAATTTGATTGGAAACGATTGCAAGGGTCCTTAACATGCCAATTGACTTAAAAGATAATAACAACTACTCAAAAGTGTTTACAAGAGTTAATTACAAGCTATAAAATATCACTTTTTGAGTAGTAATCCCTCCCCTCAACCGACATATTGCTTGTCTCTTAGCAATGAAGGAGAGAAAAATGAAAATAAACAGTACTATAATTTACAACATCATGCTAATCACTCCAAAAAATTTCAAGTGGCATGATGATTAAACTCTCACATGGAACATTAAAGATATAAAACTCAAACTTCAACAAGAGCTATCAAATAACTTGCCTAATCACAATTCATAAAGAGAAGGCATTATGAAAATTTAAGTTTTAAAAGAATTTCCACTCCCAAAGGGTCAATCCTTACTCTTCCACAAAAATCTAAGTGTTACTTATTAGTTTTCGAATATAGTATCCTAAACTAATGTCTCCTTCCAACCTAGTTCTTTTTCAAATCTTAGCAAACTGACACCTCCAATAGGCTAAGAACGCACCTAATTTATTTGACACTTTTTTTTTTCTTTTTTCTTGTAGGAGTACAAAGCTTAAAGGTATTCTTTTCTAAATTGTCCATGTAATGGGGGTCCATCGATGACTCCTAACCAATGAAGGCTTAGGGCACCAAGCTTCAAGGATCTTTCGACCACTAACTCCTTGGATTTTACCCCGGACTTTTGAGATTGGAATTCAATACCCAAACACCTACAGTATGTTAAACTCCACCTATTCACCCTTGTAACGAGTATTGAGGTCGGTGACTCCCAACCAATGAAGGCTTAGGGCACCAAGTTTTAAATATTTTCACCACATACCCCTCAGGCCTTGCTCGGGTTTCAAGGCAAGTAAAACATCAAAGGCTCATTGCCCTTTTCCAAGGTGTCCCAACACTATTAAAATGAGGTCAAAGGTACCAAGTCTAAAATTTCCTCAGTCAAGGGGTGAAATAGTTTTTCATCTTATAATCGGAACCTAGTGTGCACAGTGTGTGGTAAGCTTAAAGTGGACTAAATAAGGTTGAATTCAATAGAAGTTTCAACAATTCATCTACTTTAATAAGCATAATAAAAACTCCAAGTCAAGTAAAAAGACAAAAATTCAATTTCTCCCATTTCATTTTGAGAATTTTTCCTTGATAACCATGAGATTAAAAAAAAATTAAAATTTAAACAAAAAGTAACTAAATTACCATTTATAACCTAGCATTATAAACAATACTTCCTTCCTCGACTCCCCCCAACCATGTTGAACATTGCCCTCAATGTTTGAAGAACAATTAAAAATAAAGGAAGGAAGCGGTATCTCCTGAGTGGAATAGAGTTTGAATTGTATAGGAGAAACCACATGATTCAAAAAACAAAAAAAAAAAAAAATGAGTAGAGGAAATAAAATAAAAATATACCAAGTATACTAAAAAACGATGGATATGTATTACTTTAAGAAAGTACAATGGAACCATGCACAAGTAATACATCCAATCCCAGTACATAAAACATAAAAAAACATGGGATTAAGAGTTATACTATAATAAGAAAATACAAAAAAGTAGATAGATGATCAGGTAGTGGTGGGAGGATCATGTGGAGACGATGGCTCTGTTGTGGTCTCCTGAGTGCTCTGGATCGGAGTCTCGACCTCTACTATAGTAGTCTTCTCATGAGGCATAGTCTGCTCTGCTGGAGTAGCCTCCTTAGATGGAGCTATAGGCTTTGATGGGCCAGGCATATCATGCTCAGGTGGTGATAGAATACCCAAATGTTGCCGTATCTGTCTAAAGATGGCAGTATGTTGGGTTTACATGGCAATAAGCTAATCCTGACGTGCACGTATGACTGCCATCTACTGGAAGAGAGCACCTTGAGTGGTGCTCAATGTCTGCAATGCATGACATAGGCCTCTAAACTCTGAACTGGATATGGTGATAGAGGACTCAAATGGAAGAGGTACTGATGTAACTGGTACAACTAGTGGAGCTTCAGGCGTGGTAGGAGGAGTAGAAGACGTAGCCTCAGGCGTGGGCACTGTAGGAGGTACTGCAGGGGCATGTGGTATGATCTCTGTAGGTATCTCAGCCTGCTGTGCCTATGGTGGTTGCTCATCCTGTGATGACTTTGGAGGTGCTGGCATATCTGGGGCTCCTGGAGGTGTAACACAGGCCGTCAAATGATTCCATTTGTTGAGAGTGAATAGCTCTCGGTAAATGTGGCGGTGCTCAAGGTGAGGCTCAGAATGATAGCCTAAATTCTCTAATATCTGACAGAGCAACCTAGGAAAAAGTAATGGAATGACATCTACTCTCTGGAGCTTCTTCCTATGGACCTTTTCTTCAAAGTAAAGAAGAGAGGTCATAATCAAATGATGAGGGCCAAAGTAAAAACCCTCTGATATCCGGAATAAAGCCTCCAATATATCTCATCTCCTCTGCACTAGTGGAAATATGTTGGAGCGCAACACCACATCTAGAAGAAGTATCTCAGGTGGAAGCTCCTTCTTAAGAAGAAATGAGTGTGTAGAGGTCCCCCTAGACAATATATGGACCATGTCCTTCTAAGAAAAATGAGACCACTCTCTAAAATCTACTGGACTCACAGGCTCATATGGAACATGCAGGGCCTTTGTAATGTGTCTAGCTCCAAGGATATCATGGCGTCCATCAATAGTGAAGTGGATGACAGTAGGATCCCAGACGCGACGAGTAGTCATAGATTGATAGAAGCCTAGTGCTACTCTAGGATAGAAGAAGTCCCTAGGAGTCATCAGGTGCTCCAAATGGTATATCTATAGTAGGCGGAATGAATCTCTAAGCTCTGGCTGCTATCTGAATGTCTCCATATCAAAACATAGCTTGGAGTGGAATGACCTAGCATGGCAATCCAAATTTCCCTCTATAGGTGGCTGTGTAACCATAGGTCGCTTGATAACTAGTTCTGGAGTCATCCCAGAAGGAATCTAAGACTCTGTAGCAGGCGGTTGAGGCTGTGGAGGTGTAGATGACTCTCATAGGCTTGAAACTCTGGCTTTCTTTGTAGGAGGGTGACGAACTGATTTCTTGGGGCACAAAGTGCTTACCCCAAGTGTAGTGGGTGGTCTCCTCATCTCATACCTGCATTAAGGAGGGCTAGATGGCACTCCACCCTCAAAAGGTGGAATGGCAGAGGCCTGTCTAGCCTTAGATGTGGAATCCTGCGCAAGTGAAGCTCTTGGCCTTGGATTATGAGTTGATGGAGACGCGGCGTGGGCTTCTCTTGTCTTGGCCATGGCTAAAATGGAGAGGCTTTAGTTCCACAGGGTGGGCGTTGGGTGAGCAGAGGTGCTTCCTCTTTAGACTCACAACCTCAGGGCTTCCAATGGAGGAGATGCTCTGATATTTAGGGCTTCGCAACTTGATAGGGTTTTTTCGCAACTTGATGGTTTAAATATGATTTTAAATGATGGTTGGCATTTTCGCAATTTTCCTAGAATTCGCAAGTTGCTTCACAAGTTGCCCCATTTCGCAACTTGATTCACAAGTTGATTCGCAGGCTACGAAAATGGATTTTGAACTTGCGAAATGGCACACATGTGCCTGGAGGTGCTTTCGCAGGTTGCGAAACTTTTCGCAAGTTGAATAGTGGACTTGCGAATTTGAGCTTTGAAGATTTCGCAAGTTAGCCCCTATTTTCGCAAGTTGGAATTTCACAACTTGCGAACTTTTCGCAAGTTGAATTATTGCTTTGTTTTTCAGACTTTTTCTCCTTCTTTGGTTCTTTAAAGCTTTCCTCCAATTCCTTTGAAGTTCCTCATAAATTTGATCGTCCAAAAAGTCTAAGTTAGATCAAAATAAAATAAATTAAAGCTAAAATTAAAATTAAAACAAATAATAAAGCTTTTAAATCAACAAAATTGAAACAAAAAAAAAATGGACTTTGGTTAGTCTTTAGAAAGACTAAGTCCATCTACCCCTTTTTGGTTAAGATTGTGTGGCTCAAGGTGACTGACTTTGTCCTTGTCTTGATTGAAAGGCTCTATGAATGGCTTGAGATAGTGGCCATTGACTTTGAAAGTGTCTGTGTTGTTAGAATTTAGTAGTTCCACTACTCCATTGGAATGCACTTGGTGAATAATGAAAGGGCCTATCCACCTTGATTTTAGCTTTCCTAGAAAGACGTGGAGCCTAGAGTCATAGAGTAAGACTCTTTGTCCCTTTTGAAATTCTTTTTTGGAGATTAACTGATGATGCCACCTTTTCACCCTCTATTTTGCAATTTTGGAATTGATGTAAGCATCATTTCTCAATTCCTCCATCTCATTATGGTCTAAGCACCTCTTCATCCCAGCTCTGTTCAAGTCCATGTTTACCTTCTTAATTGCCCACCAAGTCTTGTATTCAACTTCCATAAGGAGATGGCATGCTTTGCCATAGACTAGGCGATAAGGAGACATGCCAAGAATAGTCTTGTAAGCTGTTCTGTATGCCCATAGTGAATCATGGAGCTTAACATACCAATCTCTTCTGCTCTTGTTCACCACCTTCATCAATATATTCTTAATTTCCCTGTTTGCTAACTCAACTTGCCCAGAAGTCTGAGGGTGGTAAGGTGTAGCTACTTTGTGCTTCACCCCATACTTGTCTAAGAGAGTTTCAAAAGGCTTGTTGCAAAAATGAATACCTCCATCACTGATTATGGCCTTGGGTGTCTCAAATCTTGAGAAGATGTTCTCTTTGAGAAACTTGAGAATAACTCTGTGGTCATTATGTTTACACGGGATTGCCTCAACCCATTTAGAAACATAGTCTACCCCCACCAAAATGTAAGAGTTACCAAAAGACATAGGGAAAGGTCCTATGAAGTCAATGCCCCAAACATCGAAAGGATCAACTATTAAAATGAGGTTCCTCGGCATTTGGTTCCTACGTGTTAACTTCCCAAGCCTTTGGCATCTATCACAGCTCCTGCACATGGTGTGAGCATCTTTGAAAAGTGATAGCCAACCGAAACCTGATTACAACACCTTCATGGCTATTTTCTGAGAGGCAAAGTGGCCTCCACATGCGCTTTCGTGGCAATGACTGAGGATCCCCTGTTGCTCTTGTTCAGGGACACACTTATTATTTGATCTGCACAATACTTGAAAGGAAAAGGTTCTTCCCAATAGTAGCAATGAATTTTTGCAAAGAAGTGCTTCCTATCTTGTGCTTTCCACTCACTTCGAACTTCACTAGTAACTAGATAGTTAGCAATATGAGCATACCAAGGAGCATCTTCTAACAACATAAATGACTCCTCCGGAAAATCATCATTAATAGGCAAACCATGGGAATTATGCGTTATAGCCACCCTTGAAAGGTGGTCAGCTACCACATTCTCCACTCCTTTCTTGTCTTTCATTTGGAGGTTGAACTCTTGTAGTAAGAGAATTGATTACTACTCAAAAAGTGATATTTTATAGCTTGCAATTAACTATTTTAAACACTTTTGAGTAGTAGTTATTACCTTTTAACCCAATTGGCATGTTAAGGACCCTTGCAATCATTTCTAATCAAATTGTGTTAAGTTTTGGTGTTTTTGATAGCTTTTTTATCACCAAAGCAATCCAAGAATGAGGGAGATCTTTGTATAGTTCATGGCAAAGCAAGTTGAAGCTCAAATTCATGAAGAAACTAAGCTTTGGAGCTTCATAACCCTTTGCCAAAGCCAAACAAGGATGCAAGGAAGAAAATCACAGAAGAAATCAACCATGTAACAATTTCGCAAGTTGTGGAATTGAACTTGCGAAATAGGAAGAGGAAAGGAATCGCTGCAGGACAGAGAGTTGATAAGTTGCAGGACAAATTCGCAACTTGTGAAATGGACAATTTCAACTTGCGAAATTTTCGCAAGTTGCATTTGAACTTGCGAAATCCACCTATAATCTGAGATATTTGCGCATCGACTCTGTTTGATATTTATCTTCAGATATTTATGTGTAAATCCCTATTTTCTCCTTGTAACCCACCAATGACAAGTTTTCTTGGTTGGGAAGTTAGCAAGAGGGGTGAATAGCCTCTTTATATAATATCTATTGTAATTTTAAAAGAAAATATCTCTCGGGAGTTTTTCTCGGAGACGAACTTTGTATAGTTTTTCATAAAGTAATACATGGAGCTTTGCTCTGCCTTACCTTCTCATTTTGTTTTCTCTTTTATTTTTATTTTTAGCAAATCAAACTCTGAGGATGTTTTCCCAGAGGATGAGTGGCTAGGTTTTTTTGGTTTCTTGGAGTGAAGGAAGCTAGGTAAGATTTCGGATACAAAAGTGGAAGTTCTGTTATTTTAGTTTTTAATGAAGAGAAAGTGTGACCCTTAATGGTTTTTATCTTTTTAGTTAACTTAAAATCCCTTAAAATCACCTGGCCTAACACTTGGTAAGGCAAGTGGTCTCCATCCATTGAGATCCACTAGTTTATCTCTTGCGAGCCTCTAGGAGGTGGTTTATAGGTAGGATTATCTAGAATAGCCAACACTTGGTAAGCTTTTGGACTCGTAGGAGACATCCATTAGTTATCTCTTGTGAGCTTTTGACGGGTAATCCAAGGTTAAGAATCACCTTAAAGGGCCAATACTAGGTGAGAGGTATGAACCATTGCAAGATGATTCAGTGTTTGAAACCATTAAGGGGAAGCATCTGTACCACACCGGTTCAGGAAATAACTACATGTTAAATCCCCAATGCGAGGAAAAGATCCAAGTGACCAAAATCTCCCTTTTTGTATAAGGAACCTGAGCCTAGTGATCTAAAACTCCAAGAAGCACTTTTCTTTATAAGTAATTTTAGTTACTTAATTTTTTTGGTTTCACTTAAAACCAACCTTTTCACACATACTTATGTTTTCTTTTAAAGCTAACCTTGAAAAGAAAAAGCACCAATTTAGTTTTTTAACTACTATTAGTTGTAATTTGAAAACCCATCCTTGTGGACGATCCTAGAGCCACTATGCTATGCTAGCTAATGCTACCCTAGTATATGGTGAAATAGGTTTATAAATTTTGTTGATTACTCCTGTCTGAGGACTAAAATCAGAGTACACCAGTTGATTGAACACCAATCAACAGGGCATACACCAACTGGGCACAAATCAAGAATCTGTCTAATCAGCCTTGCTTTTGCATCTTGCTTTGTCAATAAGTACTTCAAAGCTGAGTGGTCAATGAAAACCACAATGAAAGACCCTACCAGATAAGCACGAAATTTGTCCAAGGCAAAAACTACAACCAACAATTCTTTCTCTATGGTTGTGTAGTTTCTTTGCGCTTCATTCAATGTTTTGCTTGCATAGTAGATCACATAGGGCTTTCCATCTTCCCTTTGACCAAGAATAGCTCCTATAGCAAAGTCACTGGCATCACACATCACTTCAAAAGGTAGTTGCCAGTTAAGAGCCCTCACTATTAGAGCGGTTGTCAAGAGCTGCTTCAGTTGCTCAAAACTCTTTTGACATCTCTCATCCCATACAAATTTAGCATCTTTCACCAATAGTTCACAAAGAGGCCTTGAAAGTTTAGAGAAATCTTTAATAAACCTCTTGTAGAACCCAGCATGGCCAAGGAATTGCTTTACTCCTTTTACAGTTGTTGGGGATGGCAATTTGACAATAAGTTCCACCTTTGCTTTATCAACTTCAATGCCTTTCTTGGAGATGAGGTGGCCAAGGACAATTCCTTGATGTACCATAAAATGGCATTTTTCCCAGTTAAGCACTAAGTCCTTTTCAATGCATCGGTTCAGAATAGCTTCCAAGTTGACTAAGCATTCCTCAAATGTGCTTCCACATATAGTGATATCATCCATAAAAACTTCCATAATACACTCCACCATATCATTGAAAATGCTTAACATACATCATTGGAATGTTGCAGGTGCATTGCATAAACCAAAAGGCATTCTTCTATAGGCATATGTTCCAAATGGACATGTGAAAGTGGTCTTCTCCTGGTCTTCAACATCCATTTCTATTTGAAAATACCCGAAGTAGCCATCCAGGAAACAATAGAAAGGATGGCCTGAGACTCTTTCCAGCACTTGATCAATAAATGACAATGGAAAATGATCCTTTCTTGTCACATCATTCAATTTTTTATAATCAATACTCACCCTCCAACCTAAAGTGAGGCGTGTAGCAACTTTTTCTCCCTTATCATTTTGCACCACTGTGATCCCTGATTTCTTTGCACTACTCGAGTAGGACTCACCCATGGGCTATCTGATATGGGTAGATAATACCGACCTTAAGTAGCTTAAGAACCTTAGCTTGCACCACCTCTTACATATGAGGATTCAATCTTCTTTGAGGTTGACGAATTGGCTTAGCTTTTTCTTCCATGTATATATGATGTGTATAGACTAAAGGGTTGATACCTTTCAAGTCAGATATTTGCCATCCTATTGCTTTCTTACATCTCCTAAGAACTTCAAGTAAACACTCTTCTTGAGGAGTGGTAAGAGATGAAGATATAACAACAGGGCACTTCTTATTCTCTTCTAGGTATGCATACTTCAACTCCGTGGGTAGTGGCTTCAGACTAAGCTTTGGGGCCTCCTCTTTAATCGTTTCTTGTGCCTCCTCCTCATTGAACAAAGGTAGAATTTCTTCTATCCTCCTCCAACCTGGTAGAGTAGCAAGCAAATCAGAGGGTTTAGGTAACCCTTCATCAAGATCCCCAAGACTTTCATTCAACTTCTCTTGTATTTTCTGATTACAATGCTCATCCACTAAAGTGTTAATGATGCACACCTCTTCTGGACCTTTTTCTTCTTCAGGATTGATTAGCTTCTTGCACATATAGAAGATGTTGAGCTCCAATTTCATGTTGCCAAACATGAGTTGCATGAGTCCATTCCTATAATTAATGATTGCATTTGATGTAGCTAGGAATGGTCTTCCAAGTATGACAGGAACATAATTAGTTTCCTTGACAATTAGGTCCGTATCACGAACAACAAAATCCACTGGATAGTAGAAATTGTCAACTTGAACTAAGACATCTTCAATCATCCCTCTTAGAATCTTCACTGATCTATCTGCTAGAGATAGAGTGATTGATGTTGGCTTCAATTCACCAAGTCTCAATTGCTTGTAGACAGAGTATGGTAGCAAATTCACACTTGCCCCCAAGTCCAACAAAGTTTTCTCCACTAACTTCCCTCCAATCATCACTAAGATAGTAGGGTAGCCTAGATCTTTATACTTCACTGGAGACTTGCACTAGATGATGGCACTTACTTGCTTAGTCAAGAAGGCTTTCTTATTCACATTCAACCCTCTTTTGATAGTGCACAAGTCCTTCAGGAATTTTGCATAAGTAGGCACTTATTTAATCATGTTTAGCAATGGGATGTTGACCTTCACTTGCCTCAACACTTCAAGAATTTTTTATGCATTGTTGATTCCCTTCTTCCCATGCAAAGCTTGAGGAAAAGGTGGAGGCATGTGTTTCTTCATCACATCTCCATTGATAACTATCTTCTCCGGATCTTCATTCACTATTGAATCATAGTCCTCTTTCCTTCCACTACTCACTTTCTTCTTCCCTTTGATTCCCTCTCTCTTCTCTGTCTCTTTTTCACTCTCTATTTCATCATGTGGCTTGGGTGTTGGCAGCTTAACCTCTTTACCACTCCTCAGAGTGATCATGGCTTTGACGTCCCTCACCTGTGAAGATTCTCCCTCATGAACCTCCACTTCATGGATACCCTTAGGGTTTTGGTGAGGTTGAGAAGAAAACCTTCCCTTATCTTGCACTGTGTTAAGGTTGGTAAGCCTTGAGATTGAGTATTGGAGATTATCTATCTTCTGAGATAGATCATTTTGCATTCCATCCATCATTTTATTCAACGTATTCTCTACATTGTCAATTCTTTGACTGAGTTGAGCATTGATGGATTTCTGGTCTCCAACAAAATCTCCCACGACCTTGCTTAGATTCACTATTGCTTGCTCAAGATTTGAAGCTTATTGAGATGCTTGGCCTGGTTGTGTGTACTAAAGTGCTCTTGGTTTCCAGGAGAAATTTCGATGGTTCCTCCAATTTGAATTGTAGGTATTTCCATATGAAGAATTGTTATTGGGCTTGAATTGTCCAATAACATTCACTTGATCTCCAAACATTTCTCTAATAGCTAGAATTGTAGGACACTCCTCCACCAAGTGCTCATAAGATTGACAAATGGAACAGGGCATAACTTGCATTGGTGTTTCATAAACGGCTTGCACTTCACGTATCTTTCTTAGTTCTAGCTCCTCCAATCTTCTTGTCATAGCTGCAACTTTTACTTTCATGTCAATATCTTCGTTCAAGGTCTACATCCCAGCCTTAGCATTAAGAGCATTTGGTTGAGACTTCATTTTTCCCACTTCTCCCCTGTTCGGTTCATCCCATCCTCTTGAAACTTCAGCAACATAATTCAAGAAATCCATGGCTTCCTCCATATTCTTACTCATGAAATCTCCTCCACACATAGTCTCTAAGAGTTGCTTCATTGAGAAAGACATGCCATCATAAAAGTAGCTCACCAATAGCCATTTATCAAAGGCATAGTGAGGACAAGCATTGATAGCTTCCATGTATCTCTCCCAACACTCATAGAATTTCTCATTCACCTTAGCTGAGAAGTTTGAAATTCGCCTTTTCAAGCCATTGGTCCTATGAGTAGGGAAAAATTTCTTGAGAAATTCAGCTTGCAAATTGGTCCAAGTTCGGATACTCCTTGGCCTTATCGTTCAGAGTGAAAGGAAATAACTTTAGCCTCATCAAGTCGATTGAAGCTCCTTCTTCTTGGAATGTAATACAAACATCTTCAAATTCGTTGATATGCGTATAGGGATTCTCACTTTCCATCCCATGGAAAGTAGGTAGAAGTGGCACAATATGTGGTCTGATTACTAGCTGCTCTGTAGGAGGCACTATGCATGATGGTGCATTCATACAGGGTGGATGCATGCGGTCTCTCATTGATCTGAATGCATTGGGATTGTCCTGCTGACCATGGTGACTATGTTGATCTTCAGGTGTAGCTTCCATGATGTTCAAGCACAATTCCAACTCTATTTCGTTAGGTGTCTCAATTTTCACAAGCCTTCCTCCTTTTTCTCGTATCCAATATGGCATACACAACTAGTAACAACTGTAACAAAAACAAAGAAAACAAAAGAAAACAATACTAAAAAAAAACTAAGATTAACTAAAAACTAAATTAAAAGATAGGCTAAAATATGAACAAGTAAAAGAAACAATTAAAAAGAGTTAGTAAAAGAAAAGAAAAGTCACCAAACTTGTGATGAAGATCACAAGTGTTTTGGAAAAGGTTATATCACTGTAAAGTTGGCACCATCCATAGCAACAATGCCATTTGATTCGTGCCTAGCTGGTGTATGCCCTACTGATTGGTGTTCAATCAATTGGTGTACTCTGATTTCAGTCCTCAAACGGGAGTAATCAACAAAATTTATAAACCTATTTCACCATATACTAGGGTAGCATTAGCTAGCATAGCATAGTGGCTCTAGGATCATCCATAGGGATGGGTTTTCAAATCACAACTGATATTAGTTAAAAAACTGAATAGGTGCTTTTCTTTTCAAGGTTAGCTTTAAAAGAAAACATAAGTATGTGTGAAAAGGTTGGTTTTAAGTGAAACCAAAAATAAAGTAACTGAAATTACTTTCAAAGAAAAGTGCTTCTTGGAGTTTTATATCACTAGGCTCAGGTTCCTTATACAAAAAGGGAGATTCCGGTCACTTGGATCTTTTCCTCGCATTGGGGATTTAACATATAGTTATTTCCCGAACCGGTGTGGTACAGATGCTTTCCCTTAATGGTTTCAAACACTAAATCCCTGTCATTGAATCATCTTGCAATGGTTCATACCTCTCACCTAGTATTGGCCATTCAAGGTGATCCTTAATCTTGAATTACCCGTCAAAAGCTCGCAAGAGATAACTAATGGATGTCTCTTGGGAGTCCAAAAGCTTACCAAGTGTTGGCTTTTCTAGATAATCCTACCTTTAAACCACCTCCCAGAGGTTCACAAGAGATAAACTAGTGGATCTCAATGGACGGAGTACACTTGCCTTACCAAGTGTTGGCCCAGGTGATTTTAAGGGATTTTAAGTTAACTAAAAAGATAAAAACCATTAATGGGTCACACTTTCTCTTCATTAAAAACTGAAACAACGAAACTTCCATTTTTGCATTCGGAACCTTACCTAGCTTCCTTCACTCCAAGCAACAAAAAGCCTAGCCACTTATCCTATGGGAAAACATCCTCAGAGTTTGATTTGCTAGAAATAAAAATAAAAGAGAGAAAAAAAATAAGAAGGTAAGGCAGAGCAAAGCTCCATGTATTACTTTATGAAAAACTATACGAAGTTCGTCTCCGAGAAAAACTCCCGAGAGATTTTTTTTTATATAAATTTACAATAGATATTATATAGAGAGGCTATTCACCCCTCTTGCTAACTTCCCAACCAAGAAAACTTGTCATGGTGGGTTACAAGGAGAAAATAGGGATTTACACACAAATATCTGAAGATAAATATCAAACGGAGTCGGTACGCAAATATCTTTGAATGAAGATGTTGATATGAAAGCAAAATTTACAGCTATGACAAGAAGAGTGGAGGAGCTAGAACCGAAAAGGATGCATGAAGTGCAAGCTATTGCTGAAACACCAGTGCAAGTAAAGCAATGTTCTATTTGTCAATCTTATGAACACTTGGTGGAGGAGTGCCCTACAATTCCAGTTGCTAGAGAAATGTTTGGAGAACAAGCAAATGTCAATGGACAATTCAAGCCCAATAGCAATGCTTCGTATGGCAATACTTACAACTCAAGTTGGAAGAATCATCCAAATTTTTCATGGAAGCCAAGAGCACCTCAGTACCAATGGCCGACTCAACCATCTCAACCATCCCAACAAGCTTCAAGTATTGAGCAAGCAATAGTGAATCTCAGCAAGGTTGTGGGAGATTTTGTTGGAGACCAAAAATCCATCAACTGTCAACTCAGTCAAAGAATTGACAGTGTAGAGAATACTTTGAATAAAAGGATGGATGGGATGCAAAATGACTTATCTCAGAAGATAGATAATCTCCAATACTCAATCTCAAGGCTCACTAATTTGAACACAGTGCAAGAGAAGGATAGATTTCCTTCTCAACCTCACCAAAACCCCAAGGGTATCCATGAAGTGGAAACTCATGAGGGAGAATCTTCACAGGTGAGAGATGTTAAAGCCTTGATCACTCTAAGGAGTGGTAAAAAGGTTGAGTCACCAACACTCAAGCCATATGTTGAAGAGAAGAAAGATGAAGAGATAAAGAAGAGGGAGGAAATGAAATGAAAGAAGAAAGATATTAGTGAAGAGAAGTGATAGGAAATGGCATCATTGCCAGGGACCGTGATTCAACAGTGAATGCAAATCCGGAGAAAGAACTTATTAAGGAAGAATTGATGAAGAAACGCACATCTCCACCTTTTCCTCAAGCTTTGCATGGGAAAAAGAGGAATAAAAAATAGAAGATCCCATCATAAAAATCAGGAGGAATTGCAAGAAAATCGAAAGAAGCTGCTCCGAGCTGATGCCATTCCACTCCTTTTCCCTAGGCTATTATGCCATATATTGGAGCACCTGGGATACCCAGTAGGAGCAGCTTCTTGCCACTCAGGCCCAGCACACTACCATCCTGAGGCAGATTCAGCATCATCTTGGCAGTACATCAACTCCTGAGCATGCCATTCCCAGCTCATCAGAGTCATCATAGGCCCCTCCTTTTGTTGATCAACCTATGCCTCATCAGGAGCCTCCTACAGGAGAGGCAGCTGAGCCATCATTTCCACAGCATCACTCCACGTCACTCAGGAGGTACCACTTTCTCCCTATTTTTCAATCGCTTTTATCACATTGAGGACAATGTTCAGCTTGGTTAGGGGGAGATTTGAGGAAGGAAGTTTTTGTTATTAATGCTAAGTTATTTTGGTAATTTAGTTGCTTTTTGCTTAATTTTAAAATTTTTTCTACTCTCTATGGTTATTAAGGAAAAAATTTCAAAATGAAAAGGGAGAAATTGAATTTTTTTCTTTTCACTTGACTTAGAGTTTGTATTATGCTTACTAAAGTTGATGAATTGTTGAAACTTCTATTGAATTCAACCTTAGTTCTTCCACTTTAAGCTATTCACACACTGTGTACAATAGGTTCTGATTATAAGATGAAAAACTATTTCCCTCTTGACTTAGGAGAATTTTAGACTTGGTACATTTTACCTCATTTAATAGTGTTGGGACACCTTGTAAAAGGCCAACGAGCCTTTGAAAAAAAAAAGAATAAAGAAAGAAAGAAAAAAATGTTTGCTTGCCTTGAAACCCGAGCAAGGTCTGAGGGGTATATGGTGAAAATCTTTAAAACCTGGTGCCCTAAGCCTTCATTGGTTGGGAGTCACTGACCTCAATGCTCGTTACAAGGGTGGATAGGTGGATTTTAACATACTGTAGGTGCTTGGGTATTAAAATATATTCTCAAAAGTCCGGGGTAAAATCTGAGGAGTTAGTGGTCGAAAAATCCTTAAAGCTTGATGCCCTAAACCTTAATTGGTTGGGAGTCATCGATGGACCCCCGTTACATGGACAAGTTAGGAAAGAATACCTTTAGCCTTATACTCCTACAATGAAAAAAAAAAATTGTGAGAAACGAGGTGCGTTCTTAGCCTATTGGAGGTTGATTAGTTTGCTAAGCTTTGAAAAAGAACTAGGTTTGGGGGAGAGATTAGTTCAACATACTATATTTGGAAACTAATAAATAACACTTAGATTTTTGTGGAAGAGTAAGGTTTGACCCTTTGGGAGTGGAAACTCTTTTAAAGCTTAAATTTGCATAATGCCTTCTCTTTAAGAATTGTGATTAGACAAGTTATTTGATAACTCTTGTTGAAGTTTGAGTTTTATTTCTTTAATGTTCCACGTGAGAGTTAGATAATCATGCCACTTGAAAATTGTTTTTTTTTTTTTTTATCAGCATGATGTTGTAAATTATAGTACTGTTTATTTTTATTTTTTTTCTCCTTCAATGCTAAGGGACTAGCAATACGTCGGTTGGGGGGAGTGATTACTACTCAAAAAGTGCTATTTGATAGCTTGTAATTAACTCTTTTAAACACTTTTGAGTAGTAGTTATCACCTTTTAACCCAATTAACATATTAAGGACCCTTGCAACCAATTCTAATCAAATTGTGTTCAGTTTTGGTGTTTTGATAGCTTTTTTATCACCAAAGCAATCCGAGATTGAGGAGAGTTCTTTGGAATCCATGCCAAAGCAATGGAAAGCTCAGAAACATGAAGAACCAAAGCTTTGAAGTCCTTTGCCACAAGCAAATCCGGAATGCAAGGAGTGTGGGATCCTCCCTAAAAAAATGCCACGTGGCTTACTCTTCCTTGTGTTTATGCCTTACGTCCCACTGATCCACGTAGCTGCTAAGTGGACGCACGTTTTCAACCCATATTGAGTTCTGGTTTAGTCTTCCCTGCAAAAGATGTCCGGACAGAGCGTCCGGACACACCATCGGAGGGCGGCGGAATGTGGGCTGTGGCAGGCTGTCAGAATGACGTAGCAAGGCTTGCTCACTTTAGTCAATGATCCAGACAACATATTTGGATAGGATATGCTATCGTCCGGGGTGTGATGTTCACGAGTGCCGTGTGCTTCTCCCTGAGGGAGTCCAGATAGGGGAGCGCACCATGTGTCCTCTTAGGGAATCCGGATGGAGTTACTCCGGATAGCGATACGCGCTCCGTGTCATCAGGGGGAGGGGTCCCTACACCTTGCACACGCAAACGGTCCCCTTTGCGATGCGACATAGCTCATTCGACCCAGGGAAGAATTCTGTCTGGCCGACATTCCACCTTCTCCGGATATCTCACATCCGAAATTCTGTCCGGTTAGACATGTCTGGATCCTCTGATTGGATATTTCACATCCGACGTCTGACGCCGGATGGGAGAGGAGGGCGTTTCAACTTCCCCAGTCAGACATGTTCAGATCCTCTGATAGCGCTTACCCGGAGAGCATCCGCAGCCGACAATTCAGATTCCCCAGACAGCTTGGCTCGTCAGACACTCGCGATTCGCTGGATCCATTTCCGTCCATAATAAAAAAGCAAACCCTAATAATACTGACGACCAAGTCTCCATTTTGCACAGTGCAACGAAATTTCTCCTGAAGCTTCCCGACCGACTTTTTGAGATATTTTGCTTTAGATATTTGATGTCTAAATCCCCAAACTCTCCTTGTAACCCACCTATCATAGGATTCCTTAGTCTTTAAGTAAGAACAAAGGGTGAATAACCTCTTATATATAGTTTGTAATTTTCTTTAAGAAAGGGGAGTCGGGAGCTTGTTATCAGACGCAACCTTTGTACAAACAAGCTCTCAGGAAGTTTCCTCAGAGAATGAGTAGCTAGACTTTTAGTTCATTGGAGCTAAGGTTGCCGAGAAAGGTTCCAAGTGCAAGAATTAGTAGCTTTGTGGTTTCAGCCATTAAAGAAGAGAAAGTGTGATCCTTTAATGATTTCTATGTTTTTAGTTAACTTAAAACACCTTCAATTCACTTGAGCCAACACTTGGTAAGGCAAGTGATCTCCATCCATGGAGATACACTAGTTTACCTCTTGCGAGCTTTTGGGAAGTGACTTGAAGGTAGGATTTTCTAGAATTGCCAACACTTGGTAAGCTTTTGGACTCCAAGGAGACATCCATTAGTTATCTCTTGCGAGCTTGAGAAGGGAAGTCCAAAGTTAAAGATCACCTTGAATGGCAAATGCTAGGTGAGAGGCACAAGCCATTGCAAGTTGCATCAACGAGAGGGAATTAGAGCTGAAATCCATTTAAAGGATACATCTGTACAACACCGGTTAGAGAATTGACTATATGTTAATTCTCTAATGCGAGTGTGGACCCTCACCCGATCCATCGGACTGGCGCGACTCGCTATTAAAAGAAAAGAAGGAATGAAAAAGTTGAGTTCTCCAGTTTTGAAAAAACCCGCCCCCGGCGAGGAACGGTGTTGTATGGAGTCGCCACTTACTTTTTATTTTTATTTTTAAAATGGGGAAAATTAAGTAAGAACCAAAACCCCTAATGACCCCAGTATGGAAAAAACAGCGGTCTGCGAAAACTAGATTCTGGGTCCGGGGATCAGGTTACCCATTGGGAAGGTACCTCATGTGAGGTAGCACCCCTCTAGGCCCAGAACTCGGTCTCTACTAATGAATTGGGGTATGTGGGAGCCTATGGGTCAAAGATGAAACCCTAGGCTAAATAGATGTCATGAATCACACAATCCTAATTGGTATTTGGCATGCATATGAATTCAACCAACCCAAAACAATGGGTTCTTACCTGTGGTCCCCAGCCATGCGCTGCATAAAAGGTCAGCTAAACATAGATAAACATGTAACAAAAATTCAGGATTAGGCACCATGCATGCATATGATTCAACAATCAAAACCAACGATGCATACCTGTGGTCCCTAGCCATGTGCTACAGCAAAGGGTGAGTCAGCCACACAACATGTATTCAGAATCAAGCATCAAATTTTGTGCCAAAAAGGAAGAAAGCTGGTTGAGATCAAGTAATGGACTCCCCAAATGTCATATAAATCAAACTAGACTTACCTAGACCACACCACCCATAACTTCAAAATTGTCCATACTAACTGAAATCAAACACTGACTTAAACCTTCAAGATGGCTCACAAGTGCCCTATAGCAAATGGGTTTGAGCCCCAATGGATAAGGGCTCAAAAAAATGCCGAAATCGAGGGCTACCTAAAGTCCTCCAACAGAACAGGTTGAACTAGTTCTCAACTGGTACAACTTATTGAGAAGAATTCCCAAATTTTTCTAGAAAACTCCTAAATGAGTGAGGATTCAAACAAAAGAAACGGTTCTCAATTCCGAGCCCGGATGAGTGAGAACCGAACCAAGAAAGGTAGGTGTTCCTCAACTCCAAGTCCACATCACATGAGGTACCACTTCCTTCCTCCTTATTTTCGATTCAAACATTGAGGACAATGTTCATCTCGGTTGGGGGGAGAGATGAGGAAGTAAATATTAGTTTAAATTTTTATCATACTTAGTTAAATTAGCTACTTTTTGTTTAAATTTTTAAAATTTTTGCTTTAAACTCCATGGATATTAAGGATTAACTCTCAAAATTAAATGAGAGAAGTCGAGTTTCAACTTGATTACATGAGTCTTAGATTTTGTATTATGCTTTTCTAAAAGTTGATGAATTGTTGAAACTCCCATTGCATGCAAACTTATCTCTTCCACCTTAAGCTATTTGCACACACATACATTAGACTCCGGTTATAAGATGTGAAACTATCTCACCCTCTAAGCTTGAGAAATCATAATTTGACACCTTTAACCTCTCTTTAATAGTGTTGGGACACCTCATAAAGACCAATGAGTCTTTGAAAAAATAGAAAAAAGAAAAAGAAAAAGAATATAGAATAAACTTCTTTGCTTGCCTTGAAACCTGAGCATGGTCCGAAGGGGTGGCAAAAGCCTTTAAAGCCTGGTGCCCTAAGCCTTTATTGGTTGGGAGTCACCAATCCTCTGCTTGTTACATGGGTGAATTGGTTAAGTTTAGTAAGTGAAAAGAATTGTGAATAAGAGGTGCGTTCCTAGCCTATCAAGAGATGGTTAATTTTGCTAAGCTTAAAGAAAGACTTAGGTTGGGGGGAGATGATAGTTATCCATACTATACTCGGAAGCTAATCACATTAACACTTAGCTTTTAGTGGAAGAATTTGATTTGGATCTTTTGAGAGTGGAAATTCTTTTGATGCTTAAACTTGCATAATATCCATTCTTTGTACTCTATGATCAAGTGAATGCTTTGACAACTCTTATTATAGGTTGAGTTTCACATCTTTATTGATCCATGGATGTCCATCATGCCACTCATATCATTTTTTGGAGTGATTTGCATGATCCCTTTTATGTATATTATTATAGTTTACTTAGTTTTTATCTCCTCCATTGCTAAGGGACTAGCAATGAGTCGGTTGGGGGGTGAGGTAGCTTAGCTTTAAAGGCGTATTAGCCATGAGCTCAAGGCTTTAGATGATATGAACAACTCAGGGTTATGGATGGTGTGATCTACTCCAGGTTGTGAGTTGAAGGCTATGAATGCACTGAATAGCTGAATGTTGTGGATGGTATCAATGACTCAGGATCCTATGAGCTCATACCTCTAGATGCTATGAACAACTCAGGGTTGAGGATGGCATTAATGATTCTTAGCCTAAACTAATGACTCTAAATGCTATGAACAACTCAGAGCTATGATCGACGTGAACAACTCCGGGTTATGAGCTCAAGCTTAGGCCTGTGGTTGACATGAAGAATTTGGGTTGTGAGCCCAGCGCTCTAGATGCTATGAAGAGCTTAAGAATGTGGATGACATGAGCTACTCCAGGTCATTAGTTTAGGGCCCAGGATGCTTGAAATAGCTCAGGGTTATGGATGATATGAAAGATTTTGGATTGTGTGAGCTTAGGCCTCTGGATGTATGAACAACTCAGTAGTGTGGATGATATGAAAGATTCTTGGTCGTGTATCCATGGCTCTAAATGCTATGAACAACCCAAGGTTGTAAATGACATGAATGACTCTAGGTCGTAAGCTCAAGGCTTTGGATGCTATGAGCAACTTAGGGCTTTGGTTGACATGAATGTCTCTGGGTCATGAGCTCTAGGTTCTAGATACTATGTACAACTTAGGATTGTAGATAACATAAATGACTCTGGGTCATGAGCTCAAGGCTCTATAAACTATGAACAACTTAAGGTTGTGGTTGACATAAACACCTCTGGGTCATGAGCTCAATCCTCTACATGTTATGAAAAGCGCAGGGTTGTAAATGATATGAGCGATTCTCCATCATGAGCTCAGAGCTATAGATGACATTAATGACTCCAGTTCATGAGCTTAGTGTCCTAGATGCTACAAACAGCTCAGACCTGTGGTTGACATGAATGACTCCGGGTTGTGATCTCAAGGCTCGACATGCTATGAATAAATCAAGGCACTGGACTACATGAGCTACTTTGAGTCGTGAGCTCAAAGCACTGCATGTTACAAACAACTCAACTTTGTGTATGATATGAACGACTCAGGATCTTGTGAACTGAGGGTTTTAGATGCTATCAACAGCTAAGGGTTGTGGTTGACATAAACAATTGTAGGTTTTGAGTTCTAGGCTCTAACTTCTATGAATAGATTAGGACTTTGGATGATATAAATGATTCTTGGTCGTGAGTCCAATGCTCTAGATGTTATGAATAGCCCAGGGTTATGGATGACATGAACAACTTTGGGTCATGAGCTTAGGTCTCTAAATGCCATAAACAACTCAGGGTAGTGGTTCACATGAATGACTATAGGTTATGAGCTTATTGCTTTAGGTGCTATGAACAACTCAGGGTTGACATGAACAACTCCGGGCCATGAGCTCACAACTCTAGATGCTATGAACAACTCAAGCTTGTGGATGACATGATCTACTTGAGTCATGAGCTAAGGGTTTTAGATGTTATGAACAAGTCAAGGTTATAGATTATATGAATGATTCTTGGTCATGAGCCCAAGGCTGTAAATCTTATGAACAACTAAGGATTGTAGATGACATGAATGACTCAAGGTCATGAGCTCAGGGCACTAAATTCTATAAACATCTTATGTTTATGGTTGATATGAATGACTCTGAATCTTGAGCTTAAGGCTCTAGATGCTATCAACATCTCAAGCCTATGGATGATATGAGTTGCTCCATGTCTTGAGCTCATGGCTCTAAAATCTGTGAATAGCTTAAGGTTGTGGACAATATGAATGAGTCAAAATCCTGTGAGCTCAAGCCTCTAGGAGCTATGAATAGCTTAAGGTTGTGGATGATATGAACGATTCTTGGTCATGAGCCCATGGCCCTAAATTTTATGAATTGGTCAAGGTTATGAATGACATGAATGACTCAAGGTCGTCGGCTCAAGGCTCTTCATGCTATGAATAACTTAGGGTTGTGGTTGACATGAATGACTCTATGTTGTCAACTCAAGGCTCTAGATGCTATGAAAATATTAGGGTTATGGATGATATGAACAACTTGAGATCCCATGAGCTACAATCTCTAGATGCTTTGAACAACTCATGTTTGAGGATGAAATGAATGATTTGTGGTCATGAGCCTATGATGCGAAATGTTGTGAACAACTCAGGGTTATGGATAACATAAACAACTCAAGGACATGAGCTCAGGGCTCTAGATGTTATGAAAAACTCAGGCCTGTGGATGATAGGAATGACTCTAGATCATGAGCCTAAGGCTATAAATGCTATGAACAACTCAAGGTTTTGGTTAATATGCATGTCGTGAGCTCATAGTTTTGGATGTTATGAATTGCTCGGGGTTGTATATGATATGAATGACTTGAGATCATGTAAGATCAAGTCTCTAGGTGCTATAAATAGGTCATGGTCGTGGATGATATGAACAATTCTATGTCATGAGCATAACGCTTTAAATGTTGTAACTATCTAAGGGCTATGGATGACATGAACAACTGAAGGTCATGAGCTTAGAGCTCTAGATGCTATGAACAACTCAAAGCTCTAGATGCTATGAATAACTCATAGTTATGGATGATATGAACAAATCGAAATCCTATGAGCTCAGGCCTCTAGATGCTACGAATAGCTCAAGGCTGTGAAAACATGAATGACTCCTAGTCGTGAGCTCTATGAACAACTTAAGGTTGTGGATGACATGAATGACTCAAGATCGTGAGCTCTAGGCTCTGGATGTTAGGAACAACTCAGGGCTCTGGATGACATGAATAACTCTAGGTTGTGAGCTCAACACTCTAGATGTTATGAATAGCTTAGGGCCATGGTTGACATGAACGACTCTGGGTCGTGAGTTAAGGGCTCCAGATGTTACGATTAGTTCAGGGATGTGGATGACATGAATGACTTCGTGTGGTGAGCTCAAGGCTATAGATGCTATGAACAACTCAAAGTTGTGGATGATATGAATGACTTGGGATCCCGTGAGTTCAAACCTTTAGATGCTATGAACAACTTAGGGCTTTGGGTGATGTGAATGATTCTTAGTCGTGAGGAGAAGGATCCAAATGTTATGAACAACTCAAGGTTTTGAACTACATGAATGGCTCAAGGTCATGAGCTTAGGGCTCTAGATGCTATGAACAACTCTCAACTGTGGATGACATGAACGTCTCAAGGTCATGATCTCAGGGCTCTAGATGTTGGGAATAGCTCAAGGTCGTGGATGACTTGAATTACTCTGAGTCATGAGTTCAAGCCTCTAGATGCTATAAACATTTCAGGGATGTGGATGACATAAACGATGCTATGTTGTGGGCTCAGGACTCTAGATGCTATGAACAAATCAAAGTTATGGATGATATGAACGACTTGAGATCCTATGAGCTCAGGCCATTAGATGTTATGAATAGCTCAGGGCTGTGGAAACATGAACGAATCCAATTCGTGAACTCTATGAACAACTTAAGGCTTTAGATGACATGAACGACTCAAGATCGTGAGCTCTAGGCTCTGGATGTTAAGAACAGATCAGGGCTCTAGATGACATGAACAACTCTGGGTCATGAGTTGAATGCTCTAGATGTTATAAAAAACTCAGGGCTATAGTTGACATGAACGACTCTAGGTCATGAGTTAAGGGAACCAAATCCTATGAACAGTTCAGGGATGTGGATGACATGAACGACTCCATGTGCTGAGCTTAGGGCTCTAAATGCTATGAGCAACTTAGGGCTTGGGGTGATATGAACAACAACTCAAGGTTGTGGATGACATAAAGGACTCAAGGTTGTCAACTTAGGGATTTAGATGCTATGAACAACTCTCGACTATGGATGACATGAATGTCTCAAGGTCGTGAGCTCAAGGCTTTAGACGTCAAGAACAACTCAAGGTTGTGGATGACCTGAATGACTCCGAGTCATGAGTTCAAGGCTCAAGATGCTATGAATAGTTTAGGGATATGGATGACATAAATGACGTCGTGTTGTGAACTTAGGGCTCTAAATGCTATGAATAAGTCAAAGTTGTGGATGATATGAACGACTCGGGATCTCGTGAGTTCAGGCCTCTAGATGCTATGAATAGCTCAGGGCTGTGGAAACATGAACGACTCCAAGTCGTGAGATCTATGAAGAAATTAAGGCTATGGATGACATGAATGACTCAAGATCGTGAGCTTTGGGCTTTGGATGTTAAGAACAACTTAGGGCTCTAGATGACATGAACAACTTTGGGTCATCAAATCAACGCTCTAGATATTATGAACAGCTTAGAGCTATAGTTGACATGAATGACTCTGGGTTATGATTTAAGGGCTCTAGATGCTATGAGCAGTTCAGGGATATGGATGACATGAATGACTCCGTGTGGTGAGCTCAGGGCTCTATATGCCATGAATAGCTCAAAGTTGTGGATCATATGAACGACTCAGGATCCCGTGAGCTCAGGCCTTTAGATGCTATGAATAACTTAGGGCTTCGGGTGATATGAAGGATTCTTGGTCATGAGGAGAAGACTCGAAATGTTATGAACAACTCAAGGTTGTTGATGACATGAACGAATCAAGGTTGCGAACTTAGGGCTCTAGATGCTATGAATAGCTCTTGACTATGGATGACATGACTGTCTCAAGGTGGTGAGCTCAGGGCTCTAGATGTCAAGAACAGCTCAAGGTTGTGGATGACCTAAATGACTCTAAGTCATGAGTTCAAGGCTTTAGATGTTATGAACAGTTCATGGGTGTGGAAGACATAAACGACTTTGTGTTGTGAGCTCAGGGCTCTAGATGCTTTGAACAAGTCAAAGTTGTGGATGATATGAATGACTCAAGATCCTGTGAGCTCATGCCTTTAGATGCTATGAACAACTCAGGGCTTTGGATTCTATGAACAATTCTTGGTTTTGAGCATAAGGTACTAAATGTTATGAATAACTTAAGGCTGTAGAGGACATGAACTACTCAAGGTTGTGATCTCAGGGCTCTAGATCATATAAACAAATCAGGTATATGGTCGACATAAACGACTTCAGGTTTTGAGCTTAGGGCTCTAGATGCTATGAACAACGTAAGTCTATGGATGACATGAGTTGCTCCACGTCATGAGCTCATGGCTTTGGATGCTATAAATTGCTTGAGGTTGTGAATGATATGAATGACTCAGGATCCTATGAGTTAAAACCACTTGGTGCTATCAATCGCTCAAGGTTGTGGATGATATGAACAATTCTTGGTCATGAGCAACTAAAGGCTTTTGATGACATGAATGACTAAAGATCGTGAGCTTAGGGCTCAGGATGCTATGAATAGCTCAAGGCTCTAGATTCTATGAACAACTTAGGGTTGTGGATGATATGAATGACTTGGGATCCCGTGAGCTTAGGCCTCTATATGCTATTAATAGCTAAGGGTTGTGGATGACATGAATGACTCCAAGTCGTGAGGTCAGGGCTCTAGATGCTATGAACTGCTCTAGGCTGTGGATGACATGAACGATTCAAAGTCGTAAGCTCAAAGTTTTAGATGTTAGGAACAATTCAGGGTTGTGGATGACATGAACAACTCTGGGTCATGAGCTTGAGGCTTTAGATGCTATGAACAACTAGGGTTGTGGTTGGCATGAACTACTTTGGGTTGTGAGCTAAGGGCTCTAGATGCTATGAATAGTTTAGAGATTTGGATGACATGAATGACTCCATTTCGTGAGCTCAAGGCTCTAGATGCTATGAACAACTCAAAGTTATGGATGATATGAACAACTCATGATCCTGTGAGCTTAGGCCTCTAGATGTTATGAACAGCTCAGGGTTCTGGAAGATATGAATGATTCTTGGTCATGAGCACCAGGCTTTAAACATTATGAACACCTCAAGGTTATTGATGATAGGAATGACTCATGGTCGTGAGCTCAAGGCTCTAAATGATATGAACAACCCAGGTTTGTGGTTGACATGAACTACTCTAGGTCATGAGCTAAGGACTCTAGTGTTAGGATAAAGCACTTAAAATCATGGTAAGATGTAATAAATTTTGAATTCATTATTTATTTAATGATGTTCCAGTTTCACTGTTATCCATACTTATTCTATGTATTATACTCTATGAGCATTCTTGCCTCAACCTTTTGCATTGTAGATGACTTAGGTGCATTTCCATCAAGATGCTTCATTGTATTATCTCTCAACCATGAGAGAATATTGAGCTTATGTTGAAGTTAGTAGTGGCTTTGACCTATGGGTGAGATCGTAAGTTGATCATATATTCCCTATGGATTGGGTCACTATTAATGGAAGTCATTACCAATAGGTATTCTCAATAAAGGCACCATGATATCTCTTGGGATTGAGATAGAGTGTACCATTGAGTGATCTTAAGGAGGTGTATTCATGGAAACTATGGCAATAGTGGTTCCTTAAGTAGAACTTGACATAGGCTCTTTAAGAACTAAGACATGTCAATTGAACACATAATAGGAGGATTTATAACTCAAGGATGGTAGAGACAATCTTGAAAGATTGATAGCTTTCACTTTGTTAGACTATGGACACTAGTTCATGGGGAGACTTAACACAATGGATACTAGGTTACAGACCTAAGCAATTGGTGTCTCCTTGTTATTTACACAAGATACTAAAGTTCAGTTGATTCTTTGTAGTAGGATGTTGAATAAACTTTACAATTGGATTCTAAGGGAGCCAGTATTCCCATAGGTCCCAATGGTCCTTGCTCTAATCTCATATACCTTGTTGGAATGGGTTATGAGGCTCGAATTGGCTCTAAGTTCACTTTTGTGCATAAGAGCATTTTGGTAATTACATAAGGTTGCATAGGGGTATGTGAACAAGGTCTCTGGATTGGATTAAGTGACTAATTAGTAAGCCCTATTGGGTTAATTAATCAATTATAACCCATTTTGGGTTCGATCAAGTGACCCAAGCCCATGTGGGCTCAAGTCACTTAAGCCCACTTAGGAACCCTATAAATACCCCCTAAGGGTTAGGGTCTCCATAGCTTTTGTCTTCCACCATCTAGAAAGGTAGAGAGCCATAGCCTCCACCCTCTTTTCATCCCCATCAAAATTGTGTCAAGATAAAGGTTCGAGTCATCGAGTGGAAGACTTCGGGTTTATGAGATTTCTATGATTTCGATCTTCATTTTCACCATGAGAATTTGATTCGGGAACATCTGAATTCGAGAATGGATTTTGTTAGCACTTTTTGAATCCTTTTAAAGTATAAAAATATTAATTTTTTCACTGTGAATAGAATTTAGAAAAATCCTAGGATAGTTATGCATATTCCTAACCTGATCCAAACTTGGGAAACAAAGAGATTTGGGTTTTTCCCATCAATTAACTCAAGGCTCTAGATGTTATGAATAGCTTAAGGATGTGGATGATATGAATGACTTGGGATCCTATAAGCTCAAGCCTCCAGATGACATGAACAACTCAGGGGTGTGGATGATATGAACGATTCTTAGTTGTGAGCCCAAGGCTTTAAATGTTATAAATAACTCAGGTTTATGGATTACATGAATGACTCAAGGTTGTGAGCTTAGGGATCTAAATGATATGAACAGCTCAGGGTTGTGGTTGACATGAACGGCTCTAGGTTGTGATCTCAGGGCTCAAGGTGTTATTAATAGCTCAAGGTTGTGGATGATATGTGCTACACTGGGTTGTGAGCTTAAGGTTGCAGATTCTTTGAATAGCTTAAACATTATGGGTGATATGAATGACTCAGGATCCCATGAGATCAAGCCTCTAGATGATATGAGCAGCTCAAGGATATAAACGATATGAACGATTGTGCATCATAAGCTCAAGGTTGTGCATGACATGAATGACTCCAAGTCATGAGCTCACGACTCCAGATACTATGACCAACTCAAGGTTGTGGTTGACATGAACAACTTTGAGTCGTGAGCTTAGAGCTCTAGATGCTCTAAAAAGCTCAGAGTTGTGGATCATATGAATGACTTAAGATCCTGTGAGTTCAGGCCTCAAAATGCTATGAACACCTCAGAGTTAAGGATGATATGTGCAGCTCAAGGCTATGGTAAACATGAATGACTTTGGGTAGTGAGCTCAGGGCTATAAATGTTATGAACAAGTCAAGACTCTAGATGTTATTTACAACTCAGAGCTATGGATAACATGAACAACTTTGGGTCGTGAGCTCAGGGCTATGATTCCACTCACAGCTCAGGCCTATGGTTGACATGAACAACTCATGTTCATGAGTTCTAGGCTTTAGATGCTATGAACAACTCAAGGTTGTGGATCATATGAGCTACTTTAGATCTTGAACTCAAGCTATGGATGCTATGAACAACTTAGCTTTGTGGATGATATGAATGACTTGGAATCTTGTGAGCTTAGGCCTCTAAATGCTATAAATAGCTCAGGATTGTGGATGATATGAATGATTCTTGGTCATGAGCCTATGGCTCTAAATGCTATGAACAACTTAGGTATATGGATAACATAAACGACTTCAAGTCATGAGCTTAGGGCTTTATATGCAACGAATAGCTCTAGGTTATCGTTGACATAAAGGACTTCAGGTTGTGACCTTAACACTCTAGATGCTATGAATAGCTCGAGGCTGTGGATGACATGAGCTACTATGGGTTGTTAACTCAAGGCTCTATATGTTATGAACAACTCAAGGTTGTGGATGATATGAACAACTCAGGGTCCCATGAACTCAGACATTTAGATGGTATGAATAACTCAAGGGTGTGGATGATATGAATGATTGTTGGTCGTGAGACCATGGCTCTAAAATGATATGGATAGCACAAGCCTATCTTTTACATGAATGACTCTAGGTCATGAGCTCAAGGCTCTTAATACTATGAACAACTTAGGATTGGGAATGACATCAACGACTTTTGGTTATGAGCTTAGGGCTCGAGATGCTATGAACAACTCATGATTGTGGATGACATGAACAACTCCGATTGTGTGCTTAGGAATCTAGATACTATGAACAACTCAGGGCTATGGTGGACATGAATGTCTTCAGGTTGTAAGCTTAGGGCTCGAGATGCTATGAATAGCTCATGGCTTTGGATGACATGAACGACTTTGTGTTGTGAGCTCAAGGCTTCATATGCTATGAATTGAACAAGGTTGTGGATGACATGAATGGCTCTTCATCGTGAGCTTAGGACTCTAGATACTACAAATAGCTAAGGGTTGTGGTTGACAAGAATGACTCTAGGTTATGAGCTTAGGGCTCTAGATGTTATGAACAAGTCAAGGCTTTGGATGATATTTGCTACTCTGAGTCGTGAGCTCAAGGTTGTGGATGCTTTGAACAACTCAACATTGTGGATGTTATGAACGACTTGGGATCCCGTGAGCTCAGGCCTTTAGATGCTATGAGCAGCTTGGGGTTGGGGATGATATGAATGATTTTGCATCATGAGTTGAGGGTTGTGGGTGACATGAACGACTCTAGGTTGTGAGATCATGCTACCAAATACTATGACCATCTCAAGGCTATGGTTGACATGAACAACTTAAGGTTGTGAGCTCAAGGCTCTAGATGCTATGAGCTGCTAAAAGTTGTGGATGATATGAACAACTCGGGATGTTGTACGCTCAAGCCTCAAGATTCTATGAACAACTCATGGTTGAGGATGATATTAATGATTCTTGGTAGTGAGACTATGGCTCTAATTACTATAAATAGTTTAGAGCTATGGATGACATGAACGACTCTAGGTTGTGAACTCAAGCCTCAAGATGCTATGTACAACTCAGGGTTATGTATGACACAAACAACTTTGAGTTGTGGGCTTAGGGCTCTAGATGCTATGAATAACTTAGGGTTGTTGATGACATGAATGAATCAAGATCATTTGCTTAGGGCTCTAAATGCTATGAATAGATCAAGGTTGTGATGGACATCAATGACTTTGGGTTATGAGCTCAAGGCTCTAGATGCTATAAAAAACTAAAGGTTGTGGATTACATGAATGAATTTGAGTTATGAGCTTAGGGCACTAGATGCTATGACCAACTTAGGGTTGTGGATGACAAGAACTACTTCGGGTTGGGAGTTTAGGGCTCTAGATGTTATGAATAGCTGAGGGCTATGGATGACATGAACTCTTAGTGGTGTGCTTTGGGCTTTAGATGCTATAATAGCTAAGGGTTGTGATGGACATGAATGACTCCAGGTCATGGCTCAAGGCTTTAAATGCTATGAAAATTCAAGGTAAGGGATGACATGAATGACTCCGGGTCATGATATCAAGGCTCTAGATTTTACGAAAAGCTTAGGGCTATAGATGACATGAAAGATTTCAAGTCATGGGCTTAGGGGTCTAAATGCTATGAACAACTTAGGGTTGTTGATGACATGAATGACTGTGGGTTGTGTGCTCAAGGCTCTAGATGCTATGAACACCTCTGGGATATGGATGATATGTGCCACTCTGGGTCATGAGCTGAAGGCTATGGATGCTTTAAAGAACTAAGCATTGTGAATGATATGAATGACTTGATATCCCATGAGCTAAGGGCTCTAGATGCTATGAGAAGCTTAAGGTTGTGGATGATATGAATGATTCTACATCACGAGCTAAGGGTTGTCGATGACATGAATGACTGAGTTATGAGCTCACAACTCAAGGTTGTGGTTGACATGAACGACTTCGGATTGTGAGCTTAAGGCCCTGGATGCTATGAGCAGCTCAGAGTTGTAAATGATATGAACAACTCATAATCCTGTGTGCTTAGGCCATAAGATACTATGAACAATATAAAGGTATGGATAATATGAATGATTCTTGGTCTGAAGCTTCTAGCTCTAATTTCTATGAATAGCTCAAGGCTGTGGATAACATAATGATTTAGGGTCATGAGCTCACAACTCTAGATGTTATGAATAGCCCAAGGCTTATGATGACATGAATGACTTTGGGTCATGGGCTTGAGAGTCTAAATGCTATGAATAGCTCGGGGCTGTTGATGACATGAACTCCGAGTCATGTGCTTAAGGCTCCATATGCTATGAACAGATCAAGCCTATGGATGATATGTGCCACTCAAGGTTGTGAGCTCAAGGGTATGGATGCTTTGAACAACTCAACATTGTGGATGATATGAATGAATAGGGATCCCATGAGCTCAAGCCTCTAGATGCTATGAGTAGCTCAAGGCTATAGATGATATGAATGACTCTATGTCATGAGCTCAGGGTTATGGATAACATGAATGATTATGAGTCATGAGCTCATGACTCAAGATACTATGAACACCTCAAGGTTTTGGTTCACATGAACAACTTTGGGTCATGAGGTTAGGGCTCTAAATGCTATGAGCAGCTCTGAGTTGTGCATGATATAAACAACTTAAGATCCTGTGGGCTCAAGGTTTAAGATGCTATGAATAGCTCAGGGTTGTCGATGACATGAGCAACTCTAGGTCATGATCTTAGGGCTCTAAATGCTATGAAAAACTATGGGTTGTGGTTGACATGAATGACTCCAGGTCATGAGCTTAGAGCTTATGATTCTATGAACTGCTTAAAGTTATGATTGACATGAATCACTCTGGGTTGAGAGCTCAGGGTTCTAGGTGCTTTGAGCAATTAGAGGCTATGAATGACTTGAGCTACTCAGGGTTGTGAGCTCTGGCTCTAGATGCTATGAACAACTCTTTGGTGTGGTTGATATGAATGAATCAAGGTTATGATCATAGGACTCTAAATGCTATGAATACCTTAGGGTTGTGGATGTGATTCGTTCCCAATTGGTGTCTCAACTGATTCATGTCCTCTCAATGGTCCCTGACAGTGGTGCCATTTGTTTCGTGTCTAGCTGGTGTCCCTTGATTTTGGTCCTCATGGAGTAATCAACAAAATTTATAACCTATTACACCATGTACTAGGATAGCCTTAGCTAGAATAGCATAGTGGCTCTAGGGTCGTTCACTGGGATGGGTTTTCACTCCACAATTGATATTAATTCAAAGCTGAATTGGTGCCTTTTCATTTCAAGGTCAGCTTTAAAAGAAAACATAAAGATGTTTGAATGAAAAAGGTTTGGTTTTAAACTAACCGAAAATAGTGACTGATTTTACTTACAAAGAAAAGTGTTTCTTGGAGTTTAGATCACTAGGCTCAGGTTCCTAGTACAAAAAGGGAGTTCCGGTCACTTGTTTCTTTTCCTCGCATTAGAGAATTAACATATAGTTAATTCTCTAACCGATGTGGTACAGATGCTTCCCCTTAATGGGTTCAAACACTAAATCCTTCTCACTGATGCATCTTGCAATGGCTCGTGCCTCTCACCTAGCACTTGCCATTCAAGGTGATCCTTAACCTTGGATTACCCATCAAAAGCTCGCAAGAGATAACTAATGGATGTCTCCTTAGAGTCCAAAAGCTTACCAAGTGTTGGCTATTCTAGAAAATCCTACCTCTAAACCACCTCTCAAAGGCTCGTAAGAGATAACCAAGTGCATGTCAATGGATGGAGATCACTTACCTTACCAAGTGTTGGCCCAGGTGATTTAAAGGCATTTTAAGTTAACTAAAAAGATAAAAACCATTAATGGGTCACACTTTCTCTTCATTAAACATTGAAACAACAAAACTTCCAATTTATGCATGAGGAAACTTACCCGGCTTTCTTCACTCCAAGAGACGAAGAGCTTAGCCTCTCATCCTCTAAGGAAAAATCCTCAGAGTTTGATTGGCTAGAAATAAGAAGAACGAGAAAACAAAAATATATAGGAAAAATAGAGCAAGTGCTCTGTATTTTATATTTCTTCCTTATACAAAAGGTTGTCTCCAAGAACAAGCTCCCGAGAGATATATGATATATATGTAAAGGAAACTACAAACTATATATAAGAGGTTATTCACCCTTTGTCTTTACTTAAAGACTAAGAAATCCTATGATAGGTGGGTTACAAGGAGAGTTTGGGGATTTAGACATCAAATATCTAAAGCAAAATATCTCAAAGTGTCGGTCACAAATATCGGGAAGCTTCAAGAGAACACCGCGACACTGTCCAAAATGGCTGCGAAACTCTCCGGGTAAGCGCTTTCAGAGGATCCGGACATGTCTGACCGGGGAAGTTGAAACGCCCTCCTCTCCTATCCGGCGTTAGGTGTCGGATGTGAAATATCCAGAGAAAGTGGAACATCAGCCGGACAGAATTCCGGATATGAGACATCCGGAAAAGGTGGAACGTCGCAAGGGGGACCGTCTGCATGTGCAAGGTATAGGGACCTCTCCCCCTGATGACACAGAGCGCGCATAGCTATCCGGAGCAACTCCATCCGGATTACCTAAGAGGACTCGTGGCGCGCTCCCCTATCCGGACTCCCTCAAGGAGAAGCACACGGCACTCGCGATCATCACACCCGGACGATAGCATATCCTATCTGGATATGTTGTCCGGATCATTGACTAAAGTGAGCAAGCCTTGCTACGTCCTTCTTACAGCCTGCCACAGCCCAAGTTCCGCCGTCTTTCGATGATGTGTCCGGACACCCTGTCCGGACATCTTTTTCCATGGATTCCAAAGAACTCTCCTCAATATCGGATTGCTTTGGTGATCAAAAAGCTATCAAAACACCAAAAATTAACAAAATTTGATTAGAATTGATTGCAAGGGTCCTTAATATGTTAATTGGGTTAAAAGGTGATAACTACTACTCAAAAGTGTTTAAAAGAGTTAATTACAAGCTATCAAATAGCACTTTTTGAGTAGTAATCAGGATGACATGAGCTACTCTGGGTCATGAACTCAAGGCTCTAGATGCAATGAACAACCCTAAGCAATGGTGGACATGAACAACTCTGACTCATGAGCTTAGGGCTCTAGATACTATGTACAGCTCAGGGTTGTTGATGACATCAAAGACTTCGGGTCCTGAGCTAAGGGTTCTGGATGCTATGAATAGCTCAGGGTTGTGGATTACATGAATGACTTAGAGTCGTGAGCTCAGGGCTCTAGATACCATGAACACCTCAAAGCTATGGTTGACATGAACGACTTCGAGTCATGAGCTCGAGGCTTTAGGGACTTTGAGTCATGAGCTCAGGGCTTTAGATGCTATAAACAACTCAGGGTTGTGGATGACATGAGCTACTCTAGGTTGTGAGCTTAAGGCTCTAGGTGCTATGAACAACTTTGAGGTATGGTTGACATGAACGACTTTGGGTCATGAGGTCAAAGCTCTAGATACTATGCACAACTCAGGGTTGTGGTTCACATGAATGACTTTAGATCATAAGCTGAGGGCCTTAGATGCTATGAACAACTCAGGGTTGGGGATTGCATGTACTACTCAAGGTTGTGAGCTAAAGGCTATAAATATTATGAACATCTCAAGGGTGTGGTTGACATGAATGAGTCTAGGTCGTTAGCTCAGGGCTTTAGATACTATGAACAACTCAGGGTGTTCGAAAACATGAGCTTCTATAAGTCATGAGCTCAGGGCTCTATATGCTTTGAACATCTCAAGGTTATTGATCACATGAACCACTCTGGCTCATGAGGATAAGGCTTTAGATAGTAAGAACAACTCAAGGTTGTGGATAATATGGGCTACTATGGGTCGTGAGCTCATGCCTCCGAATCCTGTGAACAACGTTGGGTTGTGGTTGACATGACTGACTATGGGTCGTGAGCTCAGGGCTCAAGATGCTATTAACAGCTTAGGGTTGTGGCTAACATGAATGACTCTGGGTTGTGAGCTTAGGGTTCTAGATGCTATGAGTAATTCAAGGTTGTGGATGACATGAAAATCTCCAGGTCATGAGCTCAAGCCTCTAGATGCTACGAACAACTCAAGGCTATGGATGACATGAGCAACTCTGAGTCATGAGCTCAAGGCTCTAGATGCTATGAACTGCTCTAGGTTGTGAATGACATGAAAGACTCTGGGTTTTGAGCTCAGGGCTTTGGATGCTATGAATAACTAAGGTCTATCGAAGACATGAGGCACTCTACATCATAGCTTAGGGTTCTGGATGCAATCAACAAACCTAAGTTGTGGTTCACATGAACGACTCAAGTTCATGAGATTAAGGCTCTAGGTACTATGTACAACTCAAGGTTGTCGATGACATGAAAAACGGGTCATGAGCTTAGGGCTCTTGATGCTATAGACAACTTAAGGTTATGGACAACATGAACAACTCAAGGTCATGAGCTTAAGGCTCTATATACTATGAACAACTTAGGGTTGTGGTTGATATGAACAACTTCAGGTCGGTATCTCAAGGTTTTAAATCCTATGGATGACATGTACTACTCCGGGTCATCAGCCCAAGGCTCTAGATACTATGCATAACTTAAGGTTATGGTTGACATGAACGACTTTGGGTCATGATCTTAAAGCAAAATATGCTATTGAAAGCTCAGGGTTGTTGATGACTTGAGCAACATTGGGTTGTAACCTTAGGGCTTTAGATGTTATGAACAAATCTTGGCTATGGTTGACTTAAACGACATCAGGTCATGAGCTCAAGACTGTAGATGCTATCAACAGCTCAAGGTTGTTGATGACATGAAAGAATCTAGGTCATGAGATTAAGGCTCTAAATGATATGAACAACTTAAGGTTGTGGATGCCAAGAACATCTCAAGGTTGTGGTTGATATGGACGACTTTGGGTTGTGATCTCAGGGCTTTAGACGCTACGAACAACTCAGGGTAATCGAAGATATAAGCTACTCTAGGTCATGAGTGATTACTACTCAAAAAGTGCTATTTTATAGCTTGTAATTAACTCTTTTAAACACTTTTGAGTAGTAGTTATTGCCTTTTAACCCAATTAACATGTTAAGGCCCCTTTGCAATCAATTCTAATCAAATTGTCTTAAGTTTTGGTGTTTTGATAGCTTTTTGATCACCAAAGCAATATGAGATTGAGGAGAGTTATTTGGAATCCTTGTCAAAGCAACGAATAGCTCAGAGGCATGAAGAATCAAAGCTTTGAAGCCCTTTGCCATAAGCAAAGTTGAAATGCAAGGAGAGGAAGCAAAGAGAAATCTGTCATGAAGCATTCTTGATGACAGTCATTTCAATTTATTCTCTGTCTATTGAATTTGGTCAGTTTGCTAAGTGTTGAAAAGAGATAGGTTGGGGGGAGAGATTAGTTTAGCATGCTATATTCAGAAACTATCATCTTACACTTAGATTTTTGTGGAAGAATAAAGTTTGGTTCTTTGGAAGTGAAAATGATTTTAAAACTTCAATTTGCATAATGCATTCCCTTGATCAATGGTATTTAGAAAAGTTTTTGATAACTCTTGTTGAAATTTGAGGTTATATTTCTTTAATGTTCCATGTGAGAGTTTATCAGTCATGCCACTTAAATATTTTTTGGAAGTGATTAGCATGATGTTGTAAATTATAGTATTGCTTATTTTTTTTTTTTTCTCTCCTTCATTGCTAAGGGACTAGCAATATGTCAGTTGGGGGGAGTGATTACTACTCAAAAAGTTCTATTTGATAGCTTGTAATTAATCCTTTTAAACACTTTTGAGTAGTAGTTATTGCCTTTTAACCCAATTAACATGTTAAGGCCCCTTTCAATCAATTCTAATCAAATTGCTTTAAGTTTTGGTGTTTTGATAGCTTTTTTATCACCAAAGCAATATGAGATTGAGGAGAGTTATTTAGAATCCTTGGCAAAGCAATGGGAAGCTTAGAGGCATGAAGAACCAAAGCTTTGAAGCACTTTTTCCATAAGCAAAGTTGAAATGCAAGGAGGGAAGCAAAGAGAATCCAGCCATGAAGCATTCTTGATGACAGTAATTTCAGCCACTTTTGGAGCACTTTCTGATGTCCAATTTATGCATGCTATATGTCATTTGAAAGCTTAGGAAGTCCACAATCCAATGCTTCAAACCGTGTACGATTTGGAGCTGAAATGAGGAATTACAGCCTTTGGAAGACACTGCTCCAAGCTGAATGAAGGATTCAACAAAGTGCTGCGAAATCACCCTTTTGTTGCGAATGATTTCGCAGCCTTTTTGCACAGTGCTATGGATTTCCCCTGAAGTTTCACGACGCGATGGAAGCCAAACACCACAAGATGAAAGCCAACTTCGCAGGCTGCGGAATCAGCCTTTTGCTGCGAAGTAATTTCGCAGCCCTTCTTGTTGTCTGCGAAATTTCGCAGACCTCTTTTTCACCTGCGAAATGGTCCTTAGTGCTTCCCGATATTTGTAACCGACACTTGGAGATATTTTTCATTAGATTTTTGTTGTCTAAATCCCCAAATTCTCCTTGTAAGCCACCAATTATAGGATTCCTTAGCTTTTAAGTTAGGAAATGCTAAATATCCATGTAATAGCTGTTAATGTAATTTTGATATAAAATAGAGCCCGAGGAGCCTGTTCTGAGTGTGATGAACCTTTTGTAAAAGTTTCAAAGGAAGTAAAATACAGAGCTTGAGCTCTACCTTACCTTCTCACTTTGATTGTATTTTTATTTACTAAGTTATGCACTCTCTGAGGAGCTTTCCCCAAGAATGAGTAACTAAACCTTTTAGTTCCTTGGAGTTAAGGTTGCGGGAAAGGTTCCAAGTGCAAGAATCAGAAGCTTTGTGGTTTCAGCTATGAATGAAGAGAAAGTGTGTCCCATGAATGGTTTCTATGTTTTTAGTTAACTTAAAACGCCTTGGAGTCACCTGGGCCAACACTTGGTAAGGCAAGTGATCTCTAACCATGGAGATGCACTAGTTTACCCCTTGCGAGCCTCTGGGAGGTGACTTAAGGTAGGATTTTCTAGAATTGCCAACACTTGGTAAGCTTTTGGACTCTAAGGAGACATCCATTAGTTATCTCTTGCGAGCTTGTGAAAGGAATCCAAGGTTAAAGATCACCTTGAATGGTAAAGGCTAAGTGAGAGGCTCGAACCATTGCAAGTTGCATCAGTGAGAGAATTAAAGCTGAAATCCAATTGAGGGATGCATTTGTGCAGCACCTGTTAGAGAATTGACTTTATGTTAATTCTCTAATGCGAGGAATTGAACCAACTGACGGAGCTATGCTATTGCATGAGGAACCTCCCCTGTAAACCTGAATCTCCAAGGAATGCTTTTCTTCTTAAGTAATTTTCATCACTTGCTGTGTTGTTAATCTAAGTCCAAACCTTTTTCAACCAAAGTTTGTGTTTTATTTTTAAGCTATCTTAAATGAAACAGCACCAATTCACTTTGAATTGGTATCATTTTCAGCTTGGAAACCCTTCCCAGTGAACGATCCTAGAGCCACTATGCTATAGTAGCTTTTTCTTTGCTACCTAGTTCATGGTGTTATAGGTTATAAATTTTGTTGATTACTCCCGCCATCAAGGAGCACCAACTGGACATGAATCAGCTGAGACACCAATTAGGCATGAATCAAATGGCACCGTTGCCGGGGAAGGTGTCAAGTTTATAGTGATACTATTTCAGAGTACTTGTGATTTTCATCACAAGTTTGGTAACGTTTCTTTAGCTTTATAATTCTCATTTTTTCGTTTTACTGATTCATAATCTAAATTTAGCTTTTAAATTCAGCTTAGTTTTATTTTGTATTTGTAGCCCTGTTTTCTTTTGTTGTCCTTTGTTTTCATTTTAATTTCAGATAGATACTAGTTGTATATGCCAAAGTGGATACGTGGCAGTGGAGGAAGGCTTGTTAAAAGTGATACACCTCATACTAAGGAATTGGAATTGAGCTTGAATATCATGGAAACTACACCTGAAGATCAGCATAGTCACCAAGGTCGTCAAGACAATCTCAATGAATTTAGATCAATGAGGGACCGCATGCATCCACCTCGTATGAGTGCACCATCATGTATAGTGCCTCCTACAGAGCAGCTAGTGATCAGACCATATATTGTTCCACTTCTACCAACTTTTCATGGGATGGAAAGTGAGAATCCCTATGCACATATCAAGGAATTTGAAGATGTTTGTAATACATTCCAAGAGGGAGAAAGCTTCAATTGATTTGATGAGGCTTAAGTTATTTCCTTTTACTTTAAAGGATAAAGCCAAAATTTGGCTTAATTCTTTAAGGCCAAGGAGTATCCGTACTTGGATTGACTTACAAGCTGAATTCCTTAAGAAATTCTTTCCCACTCATAGAACAAATGGCTTGAAAGGCAAATTTCAAACTTCTCAGCTAAAGAGAATGAGAAATTTTATGAGTATTGGGAAAGATATATGGAAGCTATAAATGCTTGTCCTCACCATGGCTTTGATACTTGGCTATTGGTGAGCTATTTTTATGATGGGATGTCATCCTCAATGAAGCAACTCCTGGAGACAATGTGTGGAGGAGATTTCATGAGCAAAAATCCAGAGGAAGCTATGGATTTCTTGAATTATGTAGCTGAAGTTTCAAGGGGATGGGATGAACCAACCAAAGGAGAAGTGGGAAAGATGAAATCTCAACTTAGTGCTTTCAATGCTAAGGCTGGGATGTATACCTTGAAAGAAGAGGATGATACGAAAGCAAAGTTTGCGGCTGTGACAAGAAGATTGGAGGAGCTAGAACTGAAAAAGGTGCATGAAGTGCAAGCTGTTGCTGAAGCACCAGTGCAAATGAAGCTTTGTCCTAATTGTCAATCCTATGAACACTTGGTGGAGGAATGCCCTACAATTTCAGCTGAAAGGGAAATGTTTGGAGATCAATTAAATGTTGTTGGACAATTCAAGCCCAATAACAATGCACCCTATGGAAATACTTACAACTCAAGTTGGAAGAATCATCCAAATTTTTCATGGAAGCCTAGAGCACCTCAGTACCAACAACCAGATCAACCATCTCAACAATCTTCAAGTCTTGAACAAGCCATTTTGAATCTCAGCAAGGTAGTGGGGGATTTTGTTGGAGAACAGAAAGCCATCAATACTCAACTTAATCAAAGAATTGACAGAGTAGAGAATACTCTGAACAAAAGAATGGATGGAATGCAAAATGATATAACCCAAAGGATAGATAATCTCCAATACTCAATATCAAGGCTCACAAATTTGAATACAATGAAAGAAAAGGGAAGATTTCCTTCTCAACCTCACCAAAACCCCAAGGGTGTCCATGAACTGGAAAGCCATGAGGGAGAATCATCACAGATGAAAGATGTCAAAGCCTTGATCATTCTAAGGAGTGGTAAGAAAATTGAGCAGCCACCACCTAAGCCACCTGTTGAAGAGGAAGAGACAATGAAAGATGAGGAAATGGAAGACAAAAGGGGAGAGATCAATGAAAAGAAAGAAGACAATGAGTCGACAATAAATGCAAATCCAGAGAAGGAACTTCTGAAGGAAGAAATGCTGAAGAAATCAACTTCTCCACCTTTTCCTCAAGCATTGCATGGGAAGAAGGGGATTAGAAATGCAGCTGAAATTCTTGAAGTATTGAGACAAGTTAAAGTCAATATCCCTCTGTTGGATATGATTAAACAAGTTCCAACATATGCAAAATTCCTAAAGGACTTGTGTACTATCAAAAGAGGGTTGACTGTAAATAAGAAAGCCTTCTTGACTGAGCAAGTAAGTGCAATCTTACAATGTAAGTCTCCTTTGAAGTACAAAGATCCGGGAAGTCCTACCATTTCAGTCATGATTGGAGGAAAGGTAGTAGAGAAAGCTTTATTGGACTTGGGAGCTAGTGTGAATTTGCTTCCATATACTGTCTACAAGCAATTGGGACTTGGTGAGTTGAAGCCAACAGCAATCACTCTATCTCTAGCAGATAGATCAGTAAAAATTCCCAGGGGAGTAATTGAGGATGTCTTAGTTCAAGTTGATAATTTCTACTATCCGGTGGATTTTATTGTTCTTGATACGGATCATACTGTAAAGGAAGCTAATTTAGTTCCTATCATCTTGGGAAGACCATTCCTTGCTACCTCAAATGCAATCATCAACTGTAGGAATGGGCTCATGCAACTCACTTTTGGCAATATGACACTTGATCTCAACATTTTTTATATGTTTAAAAAGCAAATCACTCCGGAAGAAGAAGAGGGTCCAGAAGAGGTGTGTATTATTGACACTCTGATAGAGGAACACTGCAATCAGAATATGCAAGACAAGCTGAATGAAAGTTTTGCGGATTGTGAGGAAGGTTTTTCTGAACCCCCTAATGTGCTTGCTACTCTACAAAGTTGGAAGAGGATAGAAGAGATTCTACCTTTGTTCAATAAAGAAGAAGGAGCAGATGCTGAAAAAGAGATCCCAAAACTCAATTTGAAGCCTCTACCTGTGGAGTTGAAATATACATACCTTGAAGACAACAATCAATGTCCTGTCGTAATATCTTCATCTCTGACCAGTCATCAAGAGAAGTGTTTACTAGAAGTTCTCAAGAGATGTAAGAAAGCAATAGGATGGCAAATATCTGATTTGAAGGGCATTAGTCCTTTAGTCTGCACGCATCATATATATATGGAGGAGGAAGCTAAGCCAATTCGTCAACTTCAAAGAAGATTGAATCCTCATTTACAAGAGGTTGTGCGAGCTGAGGTGTTGAAGCTACTTCAAGCAGGTATTATCTACCCTATATCTGATAGCTCTTGGGTGAGTCCTACTCAAGTGGTACCAAAGAAGTCAGGGATTACTGTGGTTCAAAATGAAGAAGGAGAAGAAATCACTACGCGCCTCACTACAGGGTGGAGGGTGTGTATTGACTATAGAAAGTTGAATGCAGTAACCAGAAAAGATCATTTTCCATTGCCATTTATCGATCAAGTGTTGGAAAGAGTCTCTGGCCATCCGTTCTACTATTTTTTGGACGGATATTCAGGGTATTTTCAAATTGAGATTGTTGTGGAAGATTAGTAAAAAACCACTTTTACATGTCCATTTGGAACATATGCTTACAGAAGAATGCCTTTTGGTTTATGCAATGCACCTGCAACATTCCAAAGGTGTATGTTGAGTATCTTCAATGATATGGTGGAGCGAATTATGGAGGTTTTCATGGATGACATCACCGTATATGGAGGTACATTTGAGGAATGCTTAGTCAATTTGGAAGCAGTTCTTCACAGATGCATTGAAAAAGACTTGGTGCTCAATTGGGAGAAATGCCATTTTATGGTACGTCAAGGAATTGTCCTTGGCCATATCATCTCTTAAAAGGGCATTGAAGTTGATAAAGCAAAGGTGGAGCTCATTTCCAAATTGCCATCCCCAACAATTGTAAAAGGAGTAAGGCAGTTCCTTGGGCATGCAGGCTTCTATAGGAGGTTCATCAAATATTTTTCAAAGCTTTCAAAACCTCTTTGTGAGCTGTTAGCTAAGGATGCTAAGTTTATATGGGATGAAATATGTCAAAATAGTTTTGATCAACTGAAGAAATTTTTAACAACAACTCCAATAGTGAGGGCCCCTAACTGGCAACTACCTTTTGAACTAATGTGTGATGCCAGTGACTTTGCTATAGGAGCTGTGCTTGGTCAAAGAGAAGATGGGAAACCCTATGTGATCTACTATGCAAGCAAAACATTGAACGAAGCCCAGAGGAACTACACAACTACAGAGAAAGAATTGTTAGCTGTGGTATTTGCCTTGGACAAATTTCGTGCTTATCTAGTAGGGTCTTTCATCATTGTTTTTACTGATCATTCAGCCTTGAAGTATTTAGTGACAAAGCAAGATGCAAAAGCAAGGTTGATAAGATGGATTCTTTTGTTACAAGAATTCGATCTTCAAATCAGATATAAGAAAGGAGTGGAGAATGTGGTAGCTGACCACCTCTCAAGGTTAGCTATAGCACATAATTCTCATGCCTTGCCTATTAATGATGACTTTCCTGAGGAATCACTTATGTTTCTGGTAAAAACTCCTTGGTATGCTCACATTGCTAATTATCTAGTTACTGGTGAAATTCCAAGAGAGTGGAATGCACAGGACAGGAAGCACTTCTTTGCAAAAATCCATGCTTATTATTGGGAAGAGCCTTTCCTTTTTAAATATTGTGCAGATCAGATCATAAGGAAATGTGTGCCTGAGGAAGAGCAACAGGGAATTCTAACCCATTGTCATGAGAATGCATGTGGAGGCCACTTTGCCTCTCAGAAAACAGCTACGAAGGTATTGCAATCAGGGTTTACTTGGCCATCTCTTTTCAAGGATGCCCACATCATGTATAGAAGTTGTGATAGATGCCAAAGGCTTGGAAAGTTGACAAAAAGAAATCAAATGCCTATGAACCCCATTCTAATAGTTGAGCTATTTGATGTATGGGGCATTCACTTCATGGGACCTTTTCCAATGTCTTTTGGTAATTCCTATATCTTGGTGGGGGTGGATTATGTTTCTAAATGGGTTGAGGCAGTCCCTGTAAACAAAATGATCATAGAGTGGTTCTCAAGTTTCTGAAAGAGAACATTTTTGCAAGATTCGGGGTGCCCAAAGCTATAATCAGTGATGAAGGTTCTCATTTTTGCAACAAGCCTTTTGAAAGTTTATTAGCCAAGTATGGAGTGAAGCATAAGGTAGCTACACCTTATCATCCACAGACTTCCGGGCAAGTTGAGCTAGCAAACAGGGAGATAAAGAACATATTGATGAAAGTGGTGGGTTCAAGCAGAAAAGATTAGTCTATTAAGCTTCATGATTCATTATGGGCATATAGAACAGCTTATAAGACTATTCTTGGCATGTCCCCCTATCGTCTTGTTTATGGCAAAGCGTGTCATCTCCCTGTGGAAGTTGAATACAAAGCTTGGTGGGCAATCAAAAAGTTGAATATGGACTTGATCAGAGCCGGGGCAAAGAGGAGCTTAGACCTTAATGAGATGGAGGAATTAAGAAATGATGCTTACATCAATTCCAACGTTGCAAAACAGAGGATGAAGAAGTGGCATGATCAACTAATTTCCAATAAGGAATTCCAAAAAGGCCAAAGAGTTTTACTCTATGACACAAGACTCCATATCTTTCCTAGAAAGCTCAAGTCTAGGTGGATAGGTCCATTCATTATCCATCAAGTACATATCAATGGGGTAGTGGAATTATTGAATTCCAATGGCAAAGACACCTTTAAAGTCAATGGATATCATTTCACGCCATTCATGGAGCCGTTCAAACCAGAAAATGAGGAGATCAACCTCCTTGAACCACAAAAAGCCTAAGCAAAGAAGGGTTTGATGGACTTGGTTTCACCAAAGTCTAAAATTTTTTGTAAATTTTGTAAATTTTGAAGTTTTATCCATACTTTTGATCTTAGTTTTTGATCTTTAATTGTGTGTTTATATGTATTTTCATCTTTTTGGATGATCTCAGGTGGAAGAAAATGCAAAGAAATTGAAAGGAAGAAATCAGAGAGAAATTGGAGCAAAAACAGAGCAAAAATAGAGGAGAACAAAAGCTCTGCGAGATCTCGCAGCCAAAGAGGATTTCTCTGCGAAAACGGTCATCTGTTGCGAAATTAGTTCGCAACACTTTTGAATCCTCTGCGAAAGTTTTCGCAGCTGCGAATCCAAGATTGGCACATGAGTGCCACTCCGCAGAGTAGGAGCCCCAATTTCGCAGCCGCGAAGTGGGCTGCGAAGCTCTAAGGCATAAAAAAACCCCAATTCCGCAGTAATAACTCCATTCCGAAGGGTGTTTCGCAACTGCGAAACTGATTTTTGGCACACGAGCGCCATTCCGCAGTACAGTCACTCTAATTTCGCAGCTGCGAAGTGAGCTGCGAAAGTGATTTTCTCCTGCGAAACGCCTAATTTTGCTGCAAAAGCGACTTTCTTCTGCGAAACCCAAGATGACCTTTAATATTCTGTTATTCTTTATACATACCGGTCATTTGAGCTGCGAAAGCATTTCAGAAAATGGGAAAAGTCGCAGCAACCGTTCGTTCGCCTCCTTTCCATAGCCCGACGCCGCTAGCACCTCCGGTCGTCCCTTCCAATCATCACCGCCGCCCAAACCTCGTTAGTTCGTAATGGCACGAACCAGAGGAGCTAAGTCTTCCTCTCCGTCTAGCCGAAAGCTAGCACCGCGCGAGCCTCCTGTGCAAGCCTCAACCTCTGAGCCTCCACAACCGGAAGTTGTTTCGCCTCCTATGAAGCCCACGCCAAAGAAGCGCCAGGCTAAGTTGACATTGCAAACGCCTCCGGCGAGGCGCTATCTTACCAGGTCAGGGGGCCGTCCCCTGTAAAAACGAGCTAGAGTGGAAAGCTCGGAACCCATCGACTTGACAGGGCAGTCCCCTGTCCCATCTCTAGAGCCCTCTCCGGTGCCATCTCCGGCACCACCGGCGAAGCCTCAAGCAAGCCAGCCGCCACCTTCTGAGTCCCAAATTCCGTCTGGGACAGCTCCTGAAGTGATAATTAGGCGTCCAATGCTCACTCAGCCACCAATTGAAGGCAATTTGGATTGCTGAGCTCGGCCATTCCATTCTGAGCTGTGTTTTGACATAGCCGCCTTCCAGTTGCAGCCGGAGCTTCAAGGGTCATTCCAATTGCTGCGCAGACATCACATGGAGCAGCTGTTGACCCCACGAGACTTTTTCTATCCCAGAGTAGCCTTGGATTTTTATCAGTCCATGACTACTCAGCAGGTCAGATCCTACCTTAATTCATTTTACCATTGATGGACGACATGGCATTTTGGGAGCTCGTCATATAGCTAAGGCCCTGCATATCCCATATGAGCCCAGCCATTTTGATGATTTCCGAGCATGGGCTAGCCCTTCTCAGCTGGAGATGGTGCATATCATGTCTAGAGGAGCCTCTACAAATCCTCATCTATTAAGGGGAGAACTTCCTCCAAGGATGTTTCTCATTGATGCACTCTTGCGTCATAATATTTATCCCCTCCAGCATTGGACCCAGAGGAGAGGAGTTCTGTTGGAGGCTTTGTTCAGAATTTCTGAGGGATTCTTAAGCATCTGGGGTATCCCTCAGCTGGAGCACAAGAGGATATGTCGAGAGGTTTTTACTTTCGACAAATGGAGCAACATGACAGCTTATAGGATGGAGCAGCCAGAGCTTCCACAGCCAGCTCAGATACCAGCTGCTAGGAGAGCATCTCCACGTCTTATACCTGAGGGTATACCTGTTGCCTCTCCTACCATAGCCAGAGCCCCTCCAGTCCCTCCAGTTGCTCCAGCTTTAGCACAACCTTCCACATCAGCCGAGCCAAGGATGGCCATCCCTATTTCTGAGTATAGGGATTTATGCCAGGCATTGCAGACCTTGATAGCCTCTCAGAGCAGCCTTGCTCAGGAGATGGCAGCTTTGAGAGCTCACCAGTAGCAAATGATGACCACTCAGACTCAACATACTACCATCTTGAGACAGCTCCAGCAGCATCTCGGTCTCCCAGCAGCTGATGAGCATCTCACTCCTACCACCACAGAGCCTCAGGCCCCTCATGAGTCAGCCACTGAAGAGGCAGAGCCATCTGCCTAAGCCATCAACTCCAGCATCATCCTCCTATCTGAACATATATATATCTATTATATATTTCCTTTATGTATTTTGTTTTAGTTAGTCATATATGAAATCCCCCACATTTTGATATCATATATGGGGATTACTTGGATTACTTCTTTTCCAACTATACTCAAATGATTAAAGTAATACAAAGTCTAGTTTTTTTGTTAACTCTTAGCATTAATTTATTCTTATTTCCTTTGCTCACACCTTTTATTCTTTTTGAAACATGTGGTTTCTCCAATCAATATTCAAAATTGATATCACTCAAGAGGTACCACTTCCTCCCTTTAATTTCAATCACCCATATCACATTGAGGACAATGCTCAGCTAGGTTGGGGGGGGGGGGGGGGGGGGGGGAGATATGAGGAAGGAAATTTGCTAAGTTGAAGGAAGTATGCTAAGTTATTTTGATATTTTAGCCTTGTCTAGTAAAGTAGTTGTAGTTTTTTGCTTGTTACTTTAATCTCCATGATTTATGAGGAAAAATTTTCAAATTAAAATAGGAGAAGCTGAACTTTTGCTTTTCATCTAACTTAGAGTTTGGATTATGCTTGCTAAAGTGGTTCAATTGTTGAAACTTCTATTGAAATCAAGTTTAGTCCTTCCACTTTAAACTATTCACACACTGTGCACAATAGATTCCGATTATAAGATGAAAGACTATTTCCCCCTTTGACGTAGAAAATTTTGGGACTTGGTACCTTTGACCTCATTTTAATGATATTGAGACACCCTATGAAAGGCCAATGAGCCTTTGAAAAAGAAAAAAGAAAGAAAGCAAAATGTTTGCTTGCCTTGAAACCCGAGCAAGGTCTGAGGGGTATATGGTGAAAACCTTTGAAACCTGGTGCCCTAAGCCTTAATTGGTTGAGAGTCACCGGCCTCAATGCTCGTTACAAGGGTGGATAGGTGGAGTTAGCATTTGGTAGGCAAAAAGGGTATATGAAAAAGTTCGGGGTAAAATCCTAGGAGTTAGTGGTTGAAAGATCCTTAAAGCTTGATGCCCTAAACCTTAATTGGTTAGGAGTCATCGATGGACCCCCGTTACATGGACAAAACAGAAAAGAATGCCCCTTAAGCCTTCTACCTTCTAAAAAAAAAAAAAAGAAGTGTGTTCTCTGCCTATTGAATTTGGTCAGTTTGCTAAGTGTTGAAAAGAGATAGGTTGGGGGGAGAGATTAGTTTAGCATGCTATATTCGGAAGCTATCATCTTACACTTAGTTTTTTTTTGTGGAAGAATAAAGTTTGGTTCTTTGGAAGTGAAAATGATTTTAAAACTTCAATTTGCATAATGCATTCCCTTGATCAATGGTATTTAGCAAAGTTTTTGATAACTCTTGTTGAAATTTGAGTTTATATTTCTTTCATGTTCCTTGTGAGAGTTTGATCAGTCATGCCACTTGATTATTTTTTTGAAGTGATTAGCATGATGTTGTAAATTATGGTACTTTTATTTTATTTTTCTCTCCTTCATTGCTAAGGAACTAGCAATATGTCAGTTGGGGGGAGTGATTACTACTCAAAAAGTGCTATTTTATAGCTTGTAATTAACTCTTTTAAACACTTTTGAGTAGTAGTTATTGCCTTTTAACCCAATTAACATGTTAAGGCCCCTTTGCAATCAATTCTAATCAAATTGTCTTAAGTTTTGGTGTTTTGATAGCTTTTTGATCACCAAAGCAATATGAGATTGAGGAGAGTTATTTGGAATCCTTGGCAAAGCAATGAATAGCTCAGAGGCATGAAGAATCAAAGCTTTGAAGCCCTTTTCCATAAGCAAAGTTGAAATGCAAGGAGGGGAAGCAAAGAGAAATCTGTCATGAAGCATTCTTGATAACAGTCATTTCAGCCACTTTTGGAGCACTTCCTGAAGTCCAAATTATGCATGCTATATGTCATTTGAAATCTTAGGAAGTCAAAAATCCAATGCTTCAAACCGTGTTCGATTTGGAGCTGAAATGAGGAAGTTACAGCCTTTGGAAGACAACTGCTCCAAGTTGAAGGAAGGATTCAGCAAAGTGTTGCGAAATCACCCTTTTGTTGCGGAATGATTTCGCAACCTTTTTGCAAAGTGCTATAGATTTCCCCTGAAGTTTCATGACGCGATGGAAGCCAAACACCACAAGATGAAAGCCAACTTCGCAACGCTGCGGAATCAGCCTTTTGCTGCGAAGTAATTTCGCAACCCTTCTTGTTTGTCTGTGAAATTTCGCAGACCTCTTTTTCACCTGCGAAATGGTCCTTAGTGCTTCCCGATATTTGTAACCGACACTTGGAGATATTTTTCATTAGATTTTTGTTGTCTAAATCCCTAAATTCTCCTTGTAAGCCACCAATTATAGGATTCCTTAGCTTTTAAGTTAGGAAAATGACTAAATATCCATGTAATAGCTGTTAATGTAATTTTGATATAAAATAGAGCCCGAGGAGCCTGTTCTGAGTGTGATGAACCTTTTGTAAAAGTTTCAAAGGAAGTAAAATACAGAGCTTGAGCTCTACCTTACCTTCTCACTTTGATTGTATTTTTCATTTACTAAGTTATGCACTCTCTGAGGAGCTTTCCCCAAAGAATGAGTAACTAAACCTTTTAGTTCCTTGGAGTTAAGGTTGCTGGGAAAGGTTCCAAGTGCAAGAATCAGAAGCTTTGTGGTTTCAGCTATGAATGAAGAGAAAGTGTGTCCCATGAATGGTTTCTATGTTTTTAGTTAACTTAAAACGCCTTGGAGTCACCTGGGCCAACACTTGGTAAGGCAAGTGATCTCTAACCATGGAGATGCACTAGTTTACCCCTTGCGAGCCTCTGGGAGGTGACTTAAAGGTAGGATTTTCTAGAATTGCCAACACTTGGTAAGCTTTTGGACTCTAAGGAGACATCCATTAGTTATCTCTTACGAGCTTGTGAAAGGAAATCCAAGGTTAAAGATCACCTTGAATGGTAAAGGCTAAGTGAGAGGCTCGAACCATTGCAAGTTGCATCAGTGAGAGAATTAAAGCTGAAATCCAATTGAGGGATGCATTTGTGCAGCACCTGTTAGAGAAGTGACTTTATGTTAATTCTCTAATGCGAGGAATTGAACCAACTGACCGGAGCTATGCTATTGCATGAGGAACCTCCCCTGTAAACCTGAATCTCCAAGGAATGCTTTTCTTCTTAAGTAATTTTCATCACTTGCTGTGTTGTTAATCTAAGTCCAAACCTTTTTCAACCAAAGTTTGTGTTTTATTTTTTTAGCTAATCTTAAAATGAAATAGCACCAATTCACTTTGAATTGGTATCATTTTCAGCTTGGAAACCCTTCCCAGTGAACGATCCTAGAGCCACTATGCTATAGTAGTTTTTTCTTTGCTACCCTAGTTCATGGTGTTATAGGTTATAAATTTTGTTGATTACTCCCGCCATCAAGGAGCACCAGCTAGACACGAATCAGCTGAGACACCAATTAGGCATGAATCAGTGAGCTCAGGGCTTTAGATGTTGTGAATAAGTTTGGGCAAAGGTTGACATAAACAACTCCAGGTCATGTGCTCAGAACTCTTGATGCTATGAACAACTCAGGGTTGTCGATGGCATGAAATAATTCGGGTCATGAGCTTAGGGCTCTGATTCGTGCCTAATTGGTGTCTCAGCTGATTCGTGTTCAACTGGTGCTCCTTGATGGCGGGAGTAATCAACAAAATTTATAACCTTTTACACCCTGAACTAGGGTAGCAAAGAAAAAGCTACTATAGCATAGTGGCTCTAGGATCATTCACCGGGAAGGGTTTCCAAGCTGAAAATGATACCAATTCAAAGTGAATTGGTGCTGTTTCATTTTAAGATTAACTTAAGAAATAAAATACAAACTTTGGTTGAAAAAGGTTTGGACTTAGATTAGCAACACAGCAAGTAATGAAAATTACTTAAGAAGAAAAGCATTCCTTGGAGATTCAGGTTTACAGGGGAGGTTCCTCATGCAATAGCATAGCTCCGGTCAGTTGGTTCAATTCCTCGCATTAGAGAATTAACATAAAGTCACTTCTCTAACAGGTGCTGCACAAATGCATCCCTCAATTGGATTTCAGCTTTAATTCTCTCACTGATGCAACTTGCAATGGTTCGAGCCTCTCACTTAGCCTTTACCATTCAAGGTGATCTTTAACCTTGGATTTCCTTTCACAAGCTCGCAAGAGATAACTAATGGATGTCTCCTTAGAGTCCAAAAGCTTACCAAGTGTTGGCAATTCTAGAAAATCCTACCTTTAAGTCACCTCCCAGAGGCTCACAAGGGGTAAACTAGTGCATCTCCATGGTTAGAGATCACTTGCCTTACCAAGTGTTGGCCCAGGTGACTCCAAGGCGTTTTAAGTTAACTAAAAACATAGAAACCATTCATGGGACACACTTTCTCTTCATTCATAGCTGAAACCACAAAGCTTTTGATTCTTGCACTTGGAACCTTTCCCGGCAACCTTAACCCCAAGGAACTAAAAGGTTTAGTTACTCATTCTTTGGGGAAAGCTCCTCAAAGAGTGCATAACTTAGTAAATGAAAAATACAATCAAAGTGAGAAGGTAAGGTAGAGCTCAAGCTCTGTATTTTACTTCCTTTGAAACTTTTACAAAAGGTTCATCACACTCAGAACAGGCTCCTCGAGCTCTATTTTATATCAAAATTACATTAACAGCTATTACATGGATATTTAGTCATTTTCCTAACTTAAAAGCTAAGGAATCCTATAATTGGTGGCTTACAAGGAGAATTTGGGGATTTAGACAACAAAAATCTAATGAAAAATATCTCCAAGTGTCGGTTACAAATATCGGGAAGCACTAGGGACCATTTCGCAGGTGAAAAAGAGGTCTGCGAAATTTCGCAGACAAACAAGAAGGGCTGCGAAATTACTTCGCAGCAAAAGGCTGATTCCGCAGCATTGCGAAGTTGGCTTTCATCTTGTGGTGTTTGGCTTCCATCGCATCATGAAACTTCAGGGGAAATCCATAGCACTGTGCAAGAAGGCTGCGAAATCATTTCGCAACAAAAGGGTGATTTCGCAGCACTTTGTTGAATCCTTCATTCAGTTTGGAGCAGTGGTCTTCCAAAGGCTGTAACTTCCTCATTTCAGCTCCAAATCGTACACGGTTTGAAGCATTGGATTTTTGACTTCCTAAGCTTTCAAATGAAATATAGCATTCATAAATTGGACATCAGGAAGTGCTCCAAAAGTGGATGAAATTACTGTCATCAAGAATGCTTCATGGCTGGATTCTCTTTGCTTCCCCTCCTTGCATTTCAACTTTGCTTATGGCAAAAGTGCTTCAAAGCTTTGGTTCTTCATGCCTCTAAGCTTCCCATTGCTTTGCCAAGGATTCCAAATAACTCTCCTCAATCTCATATTGCTTTGGTGATCAAAAAGCTATCAAAACACCAAAACTTAAAGCAATTTGATTAGAATTGATTGAAAGGGGCCTTAACATGTTAATTGGGTTAAAAGGCAATAACTACTACTCAAAAGTGTTTAAAAGGATTAATTACAAGCTATCAAATAGCACTTTTTGAGTAGTAATCACTCCCCCCAACTGACATATTGCTAGTCCCTTAGCAATGAAGGAGAGAAAAAAAAAATAAAAATAAGCAATACTATAATTTACAACATCATGCTAATCACTTCCAAAAAATATTTAAGTGGCATGACTGATAAACTCTCACATGGAACATTAAAAAAATATAACCTCAAATTTCAACAAGAGTTATCAAAGGGAATGCATTATGCAAATTGAAGTTTTAAAATCATTTTCACTTCCAAAGAACCAAACTTTATTCTTCCACAAAAATCTAAGTGTAAGATGATAGTTTCCGAATATAGCATGCTAAACTAATCTCTCCCCCCAACCTATCTCTTTTCAACACTTAGCAAACTGACCAAATTCAATAGACATAGAACACACTTTTTTTTTTTTAGAAGGTACCAGGCTTAAGGGGCATTCTTTTCTGTTTTGTCCATGTAACGGGGGTCCATCGATGACTCCCAACCAATTAAGGTTTAGGGCATCAAGCTCTAAGGATCTTTCAACCACTAACTCCTTAGATTTACCCCAGACTTTTTCATATACCCTTTTTGCCTACCATATGCTAACTCCACCTATCCACCCTTGTAACGAGCATTGAGGCCGGTGACTCCCAACCAATTAAGGCTTAGGGCACTAGGTTTTAAAGGTTATCACCATATACCCCTCAGACCTTGCTCAGGTTTCAAGGCAAGCAAACATTTTGCTTTCTTTCTTTTTTCTTTTTCAAAGGCTCATTGGCCTTTCATAGGGTGTCTCAATGTCATTAAAATGAGGTCAAAGGTACCAAGTCCCAAAATTTTCTAAGTCAAAGGGGAAATAGTTTTTCATCTTATAATTGGAACCTATTGTGCACAATGTGTGGATAGCTTAAAGTGGAAGGACTAAACTTGAATTCAATAGAAGTTTCAACAATTGAACCACTTTAGCAAGCATAATCCAAACTCTAAGTTAGATGAAAAGCAAAAGTTCAATTTCTCCTATTTTAATTTGAAAATTTTTCCTCATAAACCATGGAGATTAAAGTAACAAGCAAAAAACTACAACTAATTTACTAGACAAGGCTGAATTAACAAAATAACTTAGCATACTTCCTTTAACTTAGAAAACTTCCTTCGTCATTTCTCCCCCCCCCCCCCTCCCCAACCGAGCTGAGCATTGTCCTCAATGTGTTATGGGTGATTGAAATTAAAGGGAGGAAGTGGTACCTTCTGAGTGATATCAATTTCGAATATTGATTGGAGAAACCACATGTTTCAAAAAGAATAAAAGGTGTGAGCAAAGGAAATAAGAATAAATTAATGCTAAGAGTTAACAAAAAACTAGACTTTGTATTACTTTATTCATTTGAGTACAGTTGGAAAAGAAGTAATACAAGTAATCCAAGTAATCCCCATATATGATATCAAAATGTGGGGGATTTCATATATGACTAACTAAAACGAAATACATAAAAGGAAATATATAATAGATATATATATGTTCAGATAGGAGGGTGATGTTGGAGCTGATGGCCTAGGCAGATGGCTCTGCCTCTTCAGTGGCTGACTCATGAGGGGCCTGAGGCTCTGCAGTTGTAGGAGTGAGATGTTCATCAGCTGATGGGAGACCAAGATGATGCTGGAGCTGCCTCAAAATGGCAGTACTCTGAGCCTGAGTGGTCATCATCTGCTCCTGGCGAGCTCTCAAAGCTGTCATCTCCTGAGCAAGGCTGCTCTGAGATGCTGTCAAGGTCTGCAATGCTTGGCATAAATCCCTATACTCAGAAATAGGGATGGCCATCCTGGGCTCAGCTGAAGTGGAGGGCTGCGATGGAGCTGGAGCAACTGGAGGGACTGGAGGGGCTCTGGCTATGGTAGGAAAGGCAACAGGTATACCCTCAGGTATAAAACATGGAGATGCTCTCCTTGCAACTGGAATCTAAGCTGGCTGTGGGAGCTCTAGCTGCTCCATCCTATAAGCTGTCATGTTGCTCCATTTGTCGAAAGTAAAAACCTCTCGACATATCCTCTTGCGCTCCAGCAGAGGCTCTGATGGATATCCTAGATGTTCAAGAATCTGACATAGCAGTCACGAGAAGAGAAGTGGAATGGCATCAGCTCTTGGCAACTTATCTTATGCACCTTCTCTTCAAAGTAGAGAAGTGCAGCCATGATTAAGTGGTGAGGGCCAAAAAAGTACCCCTCAGAAATCCTGAACAAAGCCTCCAACAAAACTCCTCTTCTCTGGGTCCAATGCTGGAGTGGATAAATATTATGATGCAAGAGTGCATCAATGAGGAACATCCTTGGAGGAAGTTCCCCCCTCAACAGATGAGGATTTGTAGAGGCTCCCCTAGACAGGATATGCACCATCTCCAGTTGAGAAGGACTAGCCCATACTCGGAAATCATCAAAATGGCTTGGCTCATATGGGATATGTAGGGTCTCAGCTATATGACGAGCTCCCAGTATACCATGTCGACCATCAATGGTAAAATGGATTAAGGTAGGATCTCTGACCTGTTGAGTAGTCATGGACTGATAAAAATCCATGGCTACTCTGGGATAGAAAAAGTCTCGTGGGGTCAGAAGCTGCTCCATGTGATGTCTGCGCAGCAATTGGAATGATTCTTCAAGCTCCGGCCGCAATTGGAAGGCGACTGTGTCAAAACACAGCTCAGAATGGAATGGCTGAGCTCTGCAGTCCAAATTGCCTTCAATTGGTGGTTGAGTGAGCATTGGACACCTGAGTATCACTTTAAGAGCTGGCCTAGACGGAATTTGGGGCTCAGAAGGAGGAGGCTAGCTTGCTTGAGGCTTCGCCGCCGGTGCCGGAGATGGCACCGGAGAGGGCTCTAGAGATGGAACAGGGGACTGCCCTGTCAAGTCGATGGGTTCCAAGCTTTCCACTCTAGCTCGTTTTTGTAGGGGACGACCCCCTGACCTGGTAAGATAGCGCCTCGCCGGAGGCGTCTGAACTACGGGCTTGGCCTGGCGCTTCTTTAGCGTGGGCTTCACAGGAGGCGTAGCAACTTCTGGCCGCGGCGGCTCAGAGGTTGAGGCTTGAACAGGCGCCTCACGCGACGTTGGCTTTCGGCTGGACGGAGAGGAAGACTTAGCGCCTCTAGTTCGTGCCATTACGAACTGACGAGGTTTGGGCGGCGGTGATGATTGGAAGGGACGACCGGAGGTGCTAGCGGCGTCGGGCTATGGAGAGGAGGTGAACAGACGGTCGCTGTGACTTTTCCCCTTTCTGAAATGCTTTCGCAGCTCAAATGACCGGTATTTATAAAGAATAACAGAATATTAAAGGTCATCTTGGGTTTCGCAAGAGAAAATCACTTTCGCAGCTCACTTCGCAGCTGCGAAATTGGAGTCACTGTACCGCGGAATGGCACTCGTGTGCCAAAAATCGGGTTCGCAGCTGCAAAACACCCTTCGAAATGGAGATATCGTTGCGGAATTGGGGTTTTTTACGCCTTAGAGCTTCGCAGACGCTTTCGTAGCTGCGAAATGGGGGCTCCTGTGCTGCGAAGTGGCACTCGTGTGCCATTCTTGGATTCGCAGCTGCGAAAACTTTCGCAGAGGATTCAAAAGTGTTGCGAACTGATTTCGCAACAAATGGCCGTTTTCGCAGAGAATTCCTCTTTGGCTGCAAAATCTCGCATAGCTCTTTTTCTCCCCTGTTTTTGCTCTGTTTTCGCTCCGATTTCTTCCCGATTTCTTCCTTTGCATTTTCTCCCACCCGAGATCATTCAAAAAGATGAAATTACAGAAACACACAATTTAAGACCAAAAACTAAGATCAAAAGTATGGATAAAACCTTAAAATTTACAAAATTTACAAAAATTTTGGACTTTGGTGAAACCAAGTCCATCAAACCCTTCTTTGCTTAGGCTTTTTGTGGTTCAAGGAGATTGATCTCCTCCTTTTCTGGTTTGAACGGCTCCATGAATGGCTTGAGACGATATCCATTGACTTTAAAGGTGTTTTTGCCATTGGAATTCAATAATTCCACTACCCCATTGATATGTACTTGATGGATAATGAAAGGACCTATCCATCTTGACTTGAGCTTTCCAGAAAAAATATGGAGTCTTGTGTCATAGAGTAGAACTTTTTTTCCTTTCTGGAATTCCTTGTTGGAAATTAGTTGATCATGCCACTTCTTCGTCCTCTGTTTTGCAACTTTGGAGTTGATGTAAGCATCATTTCTTAATTCCTCCATCTCATTAATGTCTAAGCTCCTCTTTGCTCTTGCTCTGATCAAGTCCATATTCAACTTTTTAATTGCCCACCAAGCTTTGTATTCAAGTTCCACATGGAGATGACATGCTTTGCCATAAACAAGACGATAGGGGGACATGCCAAGAATAGTCTTATAAGCTGTTCTATATGCCCATAATGAGTCATGAAGCTTAATAGACCAATCTTTTTTGCTTGAACCCACCACTTTCATCATTATGTTCTTTATCTCCCTGTTTGCTAGCTCAACTTGCCCAGAAGTCTGTGGATGATAAGGTGTAGCTACCTTATGCTTCACTCCATACTTGGCTAACAAACTTTCAAAAGGCTTGTTGCAAAAATGAGAACCTCCATCACTGATTATAGCTTTGGGCACCCCGAATCTTGCAAAAATATTCTCTTTCAGAAACTTGAGAACCACTCTATGATCATTTTGTTTACAGGGGACTGCCTCAACCCATTTAAAAACATAATCCACCCCCACCAAGATGTAAGAATTACCAAAGGACATTGGAAAAGTGGTCTTTTCCTGATCTTCCATAGCAATCTCAATTTGAAAATACCCTGAATACCCGTCCAAAAAACAGTAGAACGGGTGGCCAGAGACTCTTTCCAACACTTGATCAATAAATGGCAATGGAAAATGATCTTTCTTGGTTACTGCATTCAACTTTCTATAATCAATACACACCCTCCACCCTGAAGTGAGACGCGTAGTGATTTATTCTCCTTCTTCATTCTGAACCACAGTAATCCCTGACTTCTTTGGTACCACTTGAGTAGGACTCACCCAAGAGCTATCAGATATAGGGTAGATAATACCTGCTTGAAGTAGCTTCAGCACCTCAGCTTGCACAACCTCTTGTAAATGAGGATTCAATCTTTTTTGAAGTTGACGAATTGGTTTAGCTTCCTCCTCCATATATATATGATGCGTGCAGACTAAAGGACAAATGCCTTTCAAATCAGATATTTTCCATCCTATTGCTTTCTTACACCTCTGGAGAACTTCCAGTATACACTTCTCTTGATGACTGGTCAGAGATGAGGATATTACGATAGGACATTGATTATTTTCTTCCAGGTATGTATATTTCAGCTCCACGGGTAGAGGCTTCAAATTGAGTTTTGGGATCTCTTTTTCAGCATCTGCTCCCTCTTCTTTATTGAACAAAGGTAGAATCTCTTCTATCCTCCTCCAACTTTGTAAAGTAGCTAGCACATTAGGGGATTCAGACAAACCTTCCTCACAATCCACAAAACTTTCATTCAGCTTGTCTTGCATATTCTAATTGCAGTGCTCCTCTACCAGAGTGTCAATAATACACACTTCCTCTGGACCCTCTTCTTCTTCCGGAGTGATTTGCTTTTTAGACATATAAAAAATGTTGAGATCAAGTGTCATATTGCCAAAAGTGAGTTGCATGAGCCCATTCCTACAGTTGATGATTGCATTTGAGGTAGCAAGGAATGACCTTCCTAGGATGATAGGAACTAAATTAGCTTCCTTTACAGTAGGGTCCGTATCTAGAACAATAAAATCCATCGGATAGTAGAAATTATCAACTTGAACCAAGACATCCTCAATTACTCCTCTAGGAATTTTTATTGATCTATCTGCTAGAGATAGAGTGATTACTGTTGGCTTCAACTCACCAAGTCCCAATTGCTTATAGACAGTATATGGAAGCAAATTCACACTAGCTCCCAAGTCTAATAAAGCTTTCTCCACTACCTTTCCTCCAATCATGACTGAAATGGTAGGACTTCCCGGATCTTTGTACTTCAAAGGAGACTTACATTGTAAGATTGCACTTACTTGCTCAGTTAAGAAGGCTTTCTTATTTACAGTCAACCCTCTTTTGATAGTACACAAGTCCTTTAGGAATTTTTCATATGTTGAAACTTGCTTAATCATATCCAACAGTGGGATATTGACTTTAACTTGTCTCAATACTTCAAGAATTTCAGCTGCATTTCTAATCCCCTTCTTCCCATGCAATGCTTGAGGAAAAGGTGGAGAAGTTGATTTCTTCAGCATTTCTTCCTTCAGAAGTTCCTTCTCTGGATTTGCATTCATTGTTGACTCATTGTCTTCTTTCTTTTCACTGATCTCTCCCCTTTTGTCTTCCATTTCCTCCTCTTTCATTGTCTCTTCCTCTTTCTCAGGTGGCTTAGGTGATGGCTGCTCAATTTTTTTTACCACTCCTTAGAGTGATCAAGGCTTTGACATCTTTCATCTGTGATGATTCTCCCTCATGGTTTTCCAATTCGTGGACACCCTTGGGATTTTGGTGGGGTTGAGAAGGAAATCTTCCCTTTTCTTGCACTGTATTCAAATTTGTGAGCCTTGATATTGAGTATTGGAGATTATTTATCCTTTAGGTTATATCATTTTGCATTCCATCCATCCTTTTGTTTAGAGTATTCTCTACTCTGTCAATTCTTTGATTAAGTTCAGTATTGATGGCTTTTTGTTCTCCAACAAAATCTCCCACTACCTTGCTGAGATTCAAAATGGCTTGTTCAAGACTTGAAGATTGTTGAGATGGTTGATCTGGCTGTTGGTACTGAGGTGCTCTAGGCTTCCATGAAAAATTTGGATGATTCCTCCAACTTGATGATGCGACTCATGGTAGCTTAGCTTTAAAGGCGTATCAACAAAATTTATACCTTAAATACTATTACTAAAGTAGCTAAGCTACTATAGCATAGTGATTCTAGGATCGTTCATTGGGAAGGGTTTTCGCAAACACAAGTGATATTCAAATTAGGAAAATAGGTGATTTTCTTATGGATGTTAGCTTTAAAAGAAGATGAAAATGTTTTAGAGAGATTTAAACTAACTTAAGCTAACATTAAAGACTAAAATGAAAGGGTGTAAAAACAAGTTTCTCAAAGATAGGATAGCTATGCTCTGGCTCTTATGCAAATTGGAAATCTCAGGATAGGCTCCTCGCATTGGGGTTGCAACTATGGTGATGCTTGCTTCCCGAACCGGTATGGATTTAGCAAATCAAGTTTTAATCCTTTAAAATGGCAAAACAGATGGTAGTGAATTTCATCAATGGTTATTCACCTTAGACTTCCTTTGAATGGCTCGTAAGAGATAACTAATGGTCTAAAGCCAAAAGCTTACCAAATATTGGAAACTCAAAGTCTTTCCAGGTGATAAACTCACCTTTCGATGGCCATTGAAATTGGTTCTAACGGATTAATGCAAAACTTGGAATTGAAAACCTCACCTTCCAATAGCTCGTAGGAGATAACTAATGGATAGAAATCCAAAAGCTTATCAAGTATTGGCCGTTGGAAGTTGTCCAAAGGAAATAAAAACCAAACTTTGCATTAATAAACCATTAATGAAAAACGACTACCTTACCTTCCAGGTGCGAGAAATTTCCATGGGATTGCATCCAAGGCATCACATAACATCCATACTTTGAGAAACTTAAAAGTTTTAGCCAATCATCCTCTGAGGAAAAGTCCTCAGAGGCTGTTTGGCTACTAAGAAAATAGAAATGGGGAAGAACAGGAGAAGAGAGAAAAACAGAGCTTTATATATTTCTAAGTTTTTGTACAGAGGATCGATCTCCCCAATCCACCTCCATTCTGGAGGTGTTGTGCACCTCTATATATAGCAAAATTACAAGATAAAGCCTTATGACGGCTGAATACAAGGTTATAAAGGGAATTTACATGAGAAAATATCAAGCTAAAAATATCTGGGAAGTTGGTGGTTCATGCGTGGAGAAACAGAGGAAATTTGACATTTTCGCAAAGTGAATTTCTCCTTGCAAAATTTCGCAATGTTGCGAAATGGCAAAATTTCGCACCATGAGGAAAATCCCCTTGCGAAAATTTCGCAAGGTTTGATGCAGTTGTCTTCCGAAGGCCATATCTTCCTCATTTCAGCTCCAAATTGTACACGGTTTGAAGTGTTGCATTCTTGACTTCCTGAGCTTTGAAATGGTATATAGCATGTAGAAAATGGACTTCAGGAAGTGCCCGCAAAGTGCGAAAGAAGACTGCAGCTGCTGTCCTCTGTTTTCCTCTTCTCCATTGTTCTTGTTTGTGCTCGTGTTTCCACTTGAAATTCAAGCTTGTAAACTTCCAAAATCCTTGTTTTAACTTGTCCAAGTAGCTCCTCCATCATTTGGCATGCTTGAATTGATTCATAAGCTGATAAAAACATGTAAACTTGCCACAAAATGGTTAAAACCAATTACTAAGGACCTTAATGAATTAATTGGGTTAAATGAATATGATTACTACTCAAAGGTGCTTAAAACCATTATAATTAGGTCTACAAAATAGCACTTTTTGGTAGTAATCACACCCCCCAACCGACTCATTGCTAGTTGATTACTACTCAAAAAGTGCTATTTGATAGCTTTTAATTAATCCTTTTAAACACTTTTGAGTAGTAGTTAGTGCCTTTTAACCCAATTAGCATGTTAAGGCCCCTTTCAATCAATTCTAATCAAATTGTGTAAGTTTTGGTGTTTTTGTTAGTATTTTGATCACCAAAGCATTATGAGATTGAGTAGAGTTATATGGAATCCTTGGCAAGCAATGGGAAGCTTAGAGGCATGAAGAATAAAAGCTTTGAAGCACTTTTTCCATAAGCAAAGTGGAAATGTAAAGGGGAAGCAAAGAGAATCCAGCCATGAAGCATTCTTGATGACAGTCACTGCAGCCACTTTTGGAGCACTTCCTGATGTCCAAATTATGCATACAATATGTCATTTGAAAGCTTAGGAAGTCAACAATCCAATGCTTCAAACTGTGTGCAATTCAGAGTTGAAATGAGGAAGTTACAGCCTTTGGAAGATGACTGCTCCAAGCTGAAGGAAGGCTTCAGAAAAGTGCTGCGAAATCACCATTTTGTTGCGGAATGATTTTGCAGCCTTTTTCTACAGTACCATGGATTTCCCCTGAAGCTTCACACTGCGATGGAAGCCAAGCACCACAAGATGGAAGTCAACTTCGCAAAGGTGTTGAATAAGCCTTTTGCTGCAAAGAAATTTCGCAGCTCTTCTTGTGTACCTGCAAAATTTCGCAGACCTCACTTTTCACCTGCGAAGTGGTCCTTAGTGCTTCCCGATATTTGTAACCGACACTTGGAGATATTTTTCATTAGATTTTTGTTGCCTAAATGCCTAAATTCTCCTTGTAAGTCACCAATGATAGGATTCCTTAGTTTTTAAGTTAGGAATTTGGCTAAAATATCCATGTAATAGTTGATTATGTAATTTTGGTATAAAGAGAGCCCGAGGAGCCTGTTCTGAGGGGGTGATGAACCTTTTGTAAAAATTTCAAAGCAAGAAAAACACAAAGCTTGAGCTCTGCTTTACCTTCTCACTTTGATTGTGTTTTTTTTTTTACTTATTTTACTAAGTTATGCACTCTCTGAGGAGCTTTCCCCATAGAATGAGTAACTAAACTTTTTAGTTCCTTGGAGTTAAGGTTGCCGGGAAAGGTTCCAAGTGCAACAATCAGAAGCTTTGTGGTTTCAGCTATGAATGAAGAGAGAGTGTGTCCCGTGAATGGTTTCTAATGTTTTTAGTTAACTTAAAACACCTTAGAGTCACCTGGGCCAACACTTGGTAAGGCAAGTGATCTCTAACCATGGAGATGCACTAGTTTACCCCTTGCGAGCCTCTGGTAGGTGACTTGAAGGTAGGATTTTCTAGAATAGCCAACACTTGATAAGCTTTTGGACTCTAAGGAGACATCCATTAGTTATCTTTTGCGAGCTTTTGACGGGTAATCCAAGGTTAAAGATCACCTTGAATGGTAAAGGCTAAGTGAGAGACTTAAACCATTGCAAGTTGTATCAGTGAGAGATTTAGAGCTGAAATCCAATTGAGGGATGCATCTGTGCAGCACCTGTTAGAGAATTGACTTTATGTTAATTCTCTAATGTGAGGAAATGAACCAACTGACCGGAGCTATGCTTTTGCATGAGGAACCTCCCCTGTATACTTGAATCTCCAAGGAATGCTTTTCTTCTTAAGTAATTTTCATCACTTGCTATGTAGTTAATCTAAGTTCAAACCTTTTTCAACCAAAGTTTGTGTTTTATTCCTTAAGCTAATCTTGAAATGAAACAACACCAATTCACTTTGAATTGGTATCATTTTCAACTTGAGTACCCTTCCCAGTGGAACGATCCTAGAGCCACTATGCTATAGTAGCTTTTTATTTGCTACCCTAGTTCATGGTGTTATAGGTTAAAAATTTTGTTGATTACTCCCGCCATCAAGGAGCACCAGCTGGACACGAATCAGCTGAGACACCAATTAGGCATGAATCAAATGGCGCCGTTGCCGGGGAAGGTGTCAAGAATCAGTGATACTATTTCAGTGTACTTGTGATTTTCATCACAAGTGTGGTAAAGTTTCTTTGGCTTTATTAATTCTCATTTTGTTTTACTAACTCATAATCTAAATTTAGCTTTCAAATTCAGCTTAGTTTTATTTTGTATTTGTAGCCCTGTTTTCTTTTGTTGTCCTGTATTTTCATTTTAGTTTCAGATAGATACTAGTTGTGTATGCCAAAGTAGATACGAGGTATTGGTGGAAGGCTTGTTAGAAGTGATTCACCTCATACTAAGGAATTGGAATTGAGCTTGAATATCATGGAAACTACACCTGAAGATCAGCATAGTCACCAAGTTCGTCAAGACAATCTCAATGAATTTAGATCAATGAGGGACCGTATGCATCCACCTCGTATGAGTGCACCATCATGTATAATACTTCCTACAGAGCAGCTAGTAATTAGACCATATATTGTTCCACTTCTACCAACTTTCCATGGAATGGAAAGTGAGAATCCCTATGCACATATTAAGGAATTTGAAGATGTTTGTAATACATTCCAAGAGGGAGGAGCTTCAATTGATTTGATGAGGCTTAAGTTATTTCCTTTTACTTTAAAGGATAAAGCCAAAATTTGGCTTAATTCTTTAAGGCCAAGGAGTATCCGTACTTGGACTGACTTACAAGCTGAATTCCTTAAGAAATTTTTTCCCACTCATAGAACAAATGGCTTGAAAAGGCAAATTTCAAATTTCTCAGCTACAGAGAATGAGAAATTCTATGAGTGTTGGGAAAGATATATGGAAGCTATTAATGCATGTCCTCACCATGGCTTTGATACTTGGCTATTGGTGAGTTATTTTTATGATGGGATGTCATCCTCAATGAAGCAACTCCTGGAGACAATGTGTGGAGGAGATTTCATGAGCAAAAATCCTGAGGAAGCTATGGATTTCTTGAATTATGTAGCTGAAGTTTCAAGGGGATGGGATGAACCAACCAAAGGAGAAGTGGGAAGGATGAAGTCTCAACTGAATGCTTTCAATGCTAAGGCTGGGATGTATACCTTGAAAGAAGAGGATGATACAAAAGCAAAGTTTGCAGCTGTGACAAGAAGATTAGAGGAGTTGGAACTGAAAAAAATGCATGAAGTGCAAGCTGTTGCTGAATCACCAGTGCAAGTGAAGCTTTGTCCTAATTGTCAATCCTATGAACACTTGGTGGAGGAATGCCCTACAGTTTCAGCTGAAAGGGAAATGTTTGGAGAGCAAGCAAATGTTGTTGGACAATTCAAGCCCAATAACAATGCACCTTATGGAAACACTTACAACTCAAGTTGGAGGAATCATCCAAATTTTTCATGGAAGCCTAGAGCACCTCAGTATCAACAGCCAGATCAACCATCTCAGCAATCTTCAAGTCTTGAACAAGCCATTTTGAATCTCAGCAAGGTAGTGGGAGATTTTGTTGGAGAACAAAAAGCCATCAATACTCAACTTAATCAAAGAATTGACAGAGTAGAGAATACTCTGAACAAAAGGATGGATGGAATGCAAAATGATATAACTCAAAGAATTGATAATCTCCAGTACTCAATATCAAGGCTCACAAATTTGAATACAGTACAAGAAAAGGGAAGATTTCCTTCTCAACCCCACAAAAATCCCAAGGGTGTCCAAGAAGTGGAAAGCCATGAGGGGGAATCATCACAGATGAAAGATGTCAAAGCATTGATCACTCTGAGGAGTGGTAAAAAAATTGAGCAGCCACCACCTAAGCCACCTGTTGAAGAAGAAGAGACAATGAAGGAGGAGGAAATGAAAGATAAAGAAGGAGAGATAAGTGAAAAGAAAGAGGACTCTGAGTCAACAACGAATGCAAATCCAGAGAAGGAACTTTTGAAGGAAGAAAGGCTGAAGAAATCAACTTCTCCACCTTTTCCTCAAGCATTGCATGGGAAGAAGGGGATTACAAATGCAGTTGAAATTCTTGAAGTATTGAGACAAGTTAAAGTCAATATCCCACTGTTGGATATGATTAAGCAAGTTCCAACATATGCAAAATTCCTAAAGGACTTGTGTACTATCAAAAGAGGGTTGAGTGTAAATAAGAAAGCCTTCTTGACTGAGCAAGTAAGTGCAATCTTATAGTGTAAATCTCCTTTGAAGTACAAAGATCCAGGAATCCTACCATTTCAGTCATGATTGGAGGAAAGGTAGTAGAGAAAGCTTTATTAGACTTGGGAGCTAGTGTGAATTTGCTTCCATATACTGTCTATAAGCAATTGGGGCTTGGTGAGTTGAAGCCAATAGCAATCACTCTATCTCTAGCAGATAGATCAGTAAAAATTCCCAGAGGGGTAATTGAGGATGTCTTGGTTCAAGTTGATAACTTCTACTATCCAGTGGATTTTATTGTTCTTGACACGGATCCTACTGTTAAGGAAGCTAATTTAGTTCCTATTATCCTGGGAAGGCCATTCCTAGCTACCTCAAATGCAATCATCAACTGTAGGAATGGGCTCATGCAACTCACTTTTGGTAATATGACACTTGATCTCAATATCTTTTATATGTCTAAAAAGCAAATCATTCCGGAAGAAGAAGAGGGTCCAGAAGAAGTGTGTATTATTGATACTTTGGTAGAGGAGCACTGCAATCAGAATGTGCAAGACAAGCTGAATGAAAGTTTTGTGGATTGTGAGGAAGGTTTGTTTGAACCTCCTAATGAGCTTGCTACTTTACAAAGTTGGAGGAGGATAGAAGAGATTCTACCTTTGTTCAATAAAGAAGAGGGAGCAGATGCTGAAAAAGAGATCCCAAAACTCAATTTGAAGCCTCTACCTGTGGAGCTGAAATACACATACCTTGAAGAAAACAACCAATGTCCTGTTGTAATATCTTCATCTTTGACCAGTCATCAAGAGGAGTGTTTAATGGAAGTTCTCAAGAGGTGTAAGAAAGCTATATGATGGCAAATATCTGATTTGAAAGGCATTAGTCCTTTAGTCTGCACACATCATATATATATGGAGGAGGAAGCTAAGCCAATTCGTCAATTTCAAAGAAGATTGAATCCTCATTTACAAGAAGTTGTGCGAGCTGAGGTACTGAAGCTACTTCAAGCAGGTATTATTTACCCTATATCTGATAGCTCTTGGGTGAGTCCTACTCAAGTGGTACCAAAGAAGTCAGGGATCACTGTGGTTCAGAATGAAAAAGGGGAAGAAATCACTACACGTCCCACTTCAGGGTGGAGGGTGTGTATTGATTATAGAAAGTTGAATGCAGTAACCAGGAAATATCATTTTCCATTGCCATTTATTGATCATGAAGATCAAAGCTCTCAACATCAACCGAAGGACAAATTCGCATACTTATCCATGAGGGATCAGATTGAATTAGGGAAAAGGCAAGTTCAACAAAGCCAATGGGGTAGTGATCAAAGCTCTCAACATCAACCGAAGGACAAATTTGCATACTTATCCATGAGGTATCGGATTGAATTAGGGAAAAGGCAAGTTCAACAAAGCCAATGGGGTAGTGATGAAAGCTCTCAACATCAACCGAAGGACAAATTCGCATACCTATCCATGAGGGATCGGATTGATTTAGGGAAAAGGCAAGTTCAACAAAGCCAATGGGGTAGTAAGTATGCTTTGAATGGAGATGATTCATATGAGCATACGGTAGGGGAGTGCCCTACCATTCCAACTGTGAGAGACATGTGCGGTTACCAAAGCTCCTACACCTCAAGTTGGAATAACCATCCCAACCTTACAACCCAACCTCAACCTCAACCATTCATTGGAGCAAGCCATTTTGAAGATAAGCAAAGTCATGGAGGACTTTGTAGGTGAGCAACAAAAGATCAACTCTCATCTTAATGAAAAGATTGATAATTTGGAGAGTTCAATAAATGTAAGAATGGAGGAGGTTTATAATGATCTATCACTAAGGATAGAAAAAGTTCAAGACTCCATTGAGAAGCTCACCAATCTCGACATAGCAAGGGGGAAAAGGAAGCTTCCTCCTTAACCCCACCATAACCTTCAAGGAACCAATACAAAAAGATCAAGAAAAGTGTTGAAGATCGACACTTTGGTGGGGGATTGCTATGACAACTCTATGGACCAACCTTCCATTGAAAATCATAAGGTTCAAGATGATAAAGGGTTACCTGAACCCTTTAAAGCATCCACTTCTGCAGGGAAGAGAAGAGAAACGAATTCCCTTGGACCAAATGGGAAGGATGCCAATTTTGTTTGGGATCCAAGGGGAATTCAGCATGACGTGGGTGTGTGAGTAAGGATGAGCTAAATAGTTCATCTCCTTTTTGGGGTACATCCTATCAGCTTCATTTAAATTCTATGCTTTCTTTAAATTTATGCATGTTTTAGTTTGAATTCTTAGCTTTAATTTAGTTTTAATATGTTTTTAAGATGAGTTTTGAAGTGTTCATGCAGGTATGATGCTTGCAAAAAATCGAAATGGAGGTGAAACAGAGGAAACAGGGGAAGCCAAAAACAGAGGAAAACAGAGCAATTCGCACCACTCCATTTCGGAAACTGTTGGACACATTTCGATCACTTCCCAAAGTTTATTTCATGCATAATATATATCGTTTCAAATCTTGGGAAGTCAGGAGTCCATAGCTTCAAACGGTGCTCGATTTGGAGTTGAAACGAAGAAGTTATGGTCGTTTGAAGATGACTGTGCAAAGCTTAAACGGAAATGTTGCAGCCACACCCATTTTGCTACTGTTGGACACGTTTTTGGAGTACTTTATGGAGCTCAAATTATGCATACCATATTTTGTTTCAAAGATTGGGAAGTCAGGAGTCCATAGCTTCAAACGGTGCTCAATTTGGATTTGAAACGAAGAAGTTATGGCCATTTGAAAGAATCCAATTTCGCATTTGCACGGGTGAATAGTGCCCTGTGCGAAAAATTCGCACACCACCCTCCCTTGTGCGAAAATTTTGCACACCACCCTCCCTTGTGCGAAAATTTCTCACACCACCCCCCTTGTGCGAAAATTTCAGTTTCTCCATCCCTACCCTCCCCAATCCTAAGCCTCTGAGTCTCATTTCTTTGCTCCATTATGCCTAAGACCCGAGGAGGCTATTCCTCAGCTCCGTAGAGCAGTCAGAGAGCCCCGCGCACCCTGGGATCACACACATGAAGCCTCTCACTCCATTTCTGACCTCCTTAAACCATCAAAGCCCATAGCTCCAACTGAGAGCTCCAGTTGAGGAGACTATGCCATCCAAGGAGAATACCAGAATAGAGGCCAAAGTCCTGATCCAACCCACTCAGAAGGCCACCACAAATGCATCAGCTCCACAGGACCCTTCTATTACTTGATCATCTCTTTATTTTTTGTCTTTACATATTATATTAGTATACATAATTCCATGTTTTGATGTCTTATATTCTGGGATTGGATGTATTACTGATGATACATCATATATAGACATCATTTTTGTTTAAACTTGGCATTTTTCTATTTCCTCTACTCACTAACTCTCATGTTTTCTTTGAAACATGTGGTTTCTCCTTTACAACTCATACTCCATGTCACTCAGGAGGTACCACTTCCTCCCTATTTTTTAATCGCTTTGTCACATTGAGGACAATGTTCAGCTTGGTTGGGGGGAGAGTTGAGGAAGGAAGTATTGTTATTAATGCTAAGTTATTTTGGTAATTTAGTTGCTTTTTGCTTAATTTTAAAATTTTTTAAGTTTTTATTCTACTCTCCATGGTTATTAAGGAAAAATTCTCAAAAGTAAATGGGAGAAATTAAATTCTTATCTTATTGCCATAGTCTTAGAGTTTGTATTATGCTTACTAAAGTTAATGAATTGTTGAAACTTCTATTGAATTCAAGTTTATTTCTTCCACTTTAAGCTATCCACACACTATGCACAATAGGTTCCGTTTATAAGATGAAAAACTATTTTCCCCCTTGACTTAGGAAAATTTAGACTTGGTACCTTTGACCTCAATTAATAGTGTTGAGACACCTTATAAAAGGCCAATGAGCCTTTGGAAAAAGAAAGAAAAAGAAAAATGTTTTACTTGCCTTGAAACCCGAGCAAGGTCTAAGGGGTATATGGTGAAAATCTTTAAAACCTAGTGCCCTAAGCCTTAATTGGTTGGGAGTCACCAACCTCAATGCTCGTTACAAGGGTGGATAGGTGGAGTTTAACATACTGTAGGTGCTTGGGTATTTAAAAATTCATTCTCAAAAGTCCGGGGTAAAATCCGAGGAGTTAGTGGTTGAAAATTCCTTAAAGCTTGATGCCCTAAACCTTAATTGGTTGGGAGTCATCGATGGACCCCCGTTACATGGACAATTTAGAAAAGAATGCCTTTAAGCTTTGCACTCCTACAAGAAAGAAATTGTGAAAGAAAAGAGGTGTGTTCTTAGCCTATTGGAGGTTGATTAGTTTGCTAAGCTTTGAAAAGAACTAGGTTGAGGGGAGAGATTAGTTTGACATACTATATCCGGAAACTAATAATTAACACATAGATTTTTGTGGAAGATTAAGAGTTGGTCCTTTGGGAGTGGAAATTATTTTGATACTCAAATTTGCATAATGCCCGCTCTTTGCATGTTGTGATAGGTAAGTTATTTGATGACTCTTGTTGATGATTGAGTTTTACATCCTTGACTTGCCATGTGAGAGTTTGATCCAATCATGCCACTCATATCATTTTTTGGAGTGATTTGCATGATCCCTTTTATGTATATTATTATAGTTTACTTAGTTTTTATCTCCTTCATTGCTAAGGGACTAGCAATGAGTCGGTTGGGGGGTGTGATTACTACCAAAAAGTGCTATTTTGTAGACCTAATTATAATGATTTTAAGCACCTTTGTGTAGTAATCATATTCATTTAACCCAATTAATTCATTAAGGTCCTTAGTAATTGGTTTTAACCATTTTGTGGCAAGTTTGCATGTTTATATCAGCTTATGAATCAATTCAAGCATGCCAAATGATGGAGGAGCTACTTGGACAAGTTAAAGCAAGCTTTTAGCTACACCAAAGCAAGCCAACAAAAGGAGAGAAGCAAAGAGAAGCAAAGGGAAGCAAAGAGGAAAACAGAGGACAGAAGCTGCAGTCTTCTTTCGTACTTTTGGAGCACTTCCCGAAGCCCATTTTCTACATGCTATATATCATTTCAAAGCTCAGGAAGTCAAGAATCCAACGCTTCAAACCGTGTACGATTTGGAGCTGAAACGAGGAAGATATGGCCTTCGGAAGACAACTGCTCCAGGCTTGTGCGAAACTCGCACACCCCCTCAGCCGTGCGAATGGTGTGCGAAACTCACACACCCCCTCAGCTGTGCAAACGGTGTGTGAAACTCGCACACCATTCGCACACCATTCTCACACCCCCTTGCATGGTGCGAATTTTCCCCTGTTTCTGCCGACTCCACACGAGATCTTTTCTTTTGGATATTTTTGTATAAATTTCCATTCTTCTCCTTGTAATCCACCAATCATAAGATTTCTTAGCTAGGAAGGTTGGAAAAACTTCTCTATATATACTCCCTTGCATCCGTTGAAACATATATGTAATATAATTATTGAATTATATAGAATCGACGCACAGAGCCTTGCTCTGTTTTTGCTTCTCTTTCTTTCTCATTTTCTTAGTAGCCAAACATCCTTGGAGGATGAAATCCCCAAGGATGAGAGGCTAAAACCTTTTAAGTTTCTCAAAGTATGGATGTTATGTGATGGCTTGGATGCAATCCCATGGAAATTTCTCGCACCCAGAAGGTAAGGTAGTCATTTTTTCATTAATGGTTCATTAATGCAAAGTTTGGTTTTTATTTCCTTTGGAAAACTTCCAACGGCCAATACTTGATAAGCTTTTGGATTTCTATCCATTAGTTATCTCCTACGAGCTATTGGAAGGTGAGGTTTTCAATTCCAATTTTTGCATTAATCCATTAGAACCAATTTCAATGGCCATTGAAATGTGAGTTTATCACTTGGAATGACTTTGAGTTGCCAATATTTGGTAAGCTTTTGGCTTTAAACCATTAGTTATCTCTTACAAGCCATTCAAAGGAAGTCTAAGGTGAATAACCATTGATGAAATTCACTACCATCTGTTTTTCCATTTTAAAGGATTAAAACTTGATTTGCTAATTCCATACCGGTTCGGGAAGCAAGCATCACCATAGTTGCAACCCCAACGTGAGGAGCCTATCCTGAGATTTCCAATTTGCATAAGAGCCAGAGCATAGCTATCCTATCTTTGAGAAACTTGTTTTTGCACCCTTTCATTTTAGTCTTTAATGTTAGCTTAAATTAGTTTAAATCTTTCTAAACTATTTACATCTTCTTTTAAAGCTAACATCCATAAGAAAATCACCTATTTTCCTAATTTGAATATCACTTGTGTTTGCGAAAACCCTTCCCAGTGAACGATCCTAGAACCACTATGCTATAGTAGCTTGGCTACTTTAGTAATAATATTTAAGGTATAAATTTTGTTGATACGCCTTTAAAGCTAAGCTACCATGAGTCGAATCAGTAAAGGCTAAGTGAGAGGCTCGAACCATTACAAGTTGCATCAGTGAGAGAGAATTAGAGCTGAAATCCAATTAAGGGATGCATTTGTACAGCATCGATTAGAGAATTGATTTTATGTTAATTCTCTAATGCGAGGAAATGAACCAACTGACCAGAGCTATGTTTTTGCATGAGGAACCTCCCCTGTGAACCTAAATCTCCAAGGAATGTTTTTCTTCATAAGAAATTTCCATTACGTGTTGTGCCGTTAGTCTAAATCTAAACCTTTTTCAACCAAAGTCTAAATCTTAAGCTAACCTTGAAATGAAACAGCACCAATTCACTTTGAATTGGCATCATTTTCAGTTTGAAAACCCTTCCCAGTGAACGATCCTAGAGCCACTATGCTATAGTAGCTTTTTCTTTGCTACCCTAGTTCATGGTGTAATAGGTTATAAATTTTGTTGATTACTCCCTCAATCAAGGAGCACTAGTTGGATACAAATCAGCTGAGACACCAACTGGGCATGAATTAGTCACTGTATCGGTAACAATCATTATAATGATGAGAGTAACTGTAACGATGATGGTAACAGTGATAGTAACGATAACGGTGACGGTAACTGTGATGATAACAATATTGAAGACGGTAACAATAATGGTAACGGTAACGATAACGATAACAGTGTGGGTAATGATAATGATGACGATCATACTAATGGTGACAGTAACAGTGACGGTAATGGTAACGATGATGATAACCGTAACTGTGACGGTAATGGTAACAGTAATGGTAATGATGATGATAACAGTAATAGTAATGGTAACGATCACGGTGATGGTGAGGGTAACGGCAACGGTGATGGTGACGATAACGGTGATGGTCAATGTAATGGTAATGGTATCAATAACGGTGTTGATGATGATGACTGTAACGGTAATAGTGACATTAATGGTCACAGTCACGGTAATGGTGATGGTAATAGTCACTATATTGGTAACGGTCATAGTAATAATGAGAGTAGTGACAACGGTAACAGTATTAATGACGGTAACAGTGACGATAATGGTTATGGTGATGGTGACGGAAATGGTAACTGTAACAGGGATGGTGACGGTGCTGGTAATGTGATGGTAACGATCACGGTCACAATAATGGTCACAGTAACGATGACGATAACGGTGACGGTATTGGTTACGGTGACAGTAACGGTAAGAATGACGGTAATAGTAATGATAACGGTAACGATGACGATAATAGTAATAATAATGGTAATAGTAATAATCATGGTAACGGTGATTGAAACAATGATGGTAATGCTGTTAGTGATGGTAACTATGATGGTTACGGTAATGGTCACGGTCAAGGTAACGATGACGGTAACGGTAATGGTGATGGTAACAGTTATGGTAACTATCACGATAACAGTAACGGTAATGGTAAGAGTAACGGTAACGGTAATGGTAACAATAACAGACACAATAACGGTAACGATGACGGTGATGGTGACGATGACGGTGACTGTGACGGTCGTGGTAATGGTGATGGTAACAGTTACTGTATCGGTAACTGTCATAGTAATGATGAGAGTAACGGTAACGATCATGGTAAAAGTGACGATAACAATAATGGTAATGGTAACGGTGATGGTGACGATAATGGTAACGATGATGATAACAGTAACAGTAACATTGACGGTTACTTCGACGATAACGGTGATGGTAGTGGTAACGATAACGATAACGGTGATAGTGATGATAATGGTGACGGTGACAGTGACGTCGACGGTGATGGTAAAAGTGATGGTAACGATGAACGTGACAATAATGGCAATAACAGTGATGGTCACAATAACAGTAACAGTAAAAATAACGATAATAGTGATAGTAACGGTGATGATAACAATATTGAAGACGGTAACAATAATGGTAAAGGTAACAATAACGATAACGGTGTGGGTAATGATAATGATGACGATCATACTAATGGTGACAGTAACAGTGACGGTAATGGTAACGGTGATGATAACCGTAACTGTGACGGTAATGGTAACGGTAATGGTAATGATGATGATAACGGTAATAGTAATGGTAACGATCACGGTGACGGTGAGCGTAACGACAATGGTGATGGTGACGATAATGGTAATAGTAATGGCGATTACGGTGATGGTCAATCTAACTGTAACAGTATCAATAACGGTGACTATGACGATGACTGTAATGGTAACAGTGACATTAACGGTGACAGTCACGGTAATGGTGATGGCAATAGTTACTATATCGGCAACAATCATAGTAATAATGAGAGTAGCGACAACGGTAACAGTATCACTGACCGTAACAGTGACGATAATGGTGACGGTGATGTTGACGGTGACGGTAACGGTAACAGGGACGGTGCTGGTAATGTGACGGTAATGATCACGGTCACAATAACGGTCACAGTAACGGTGACGATAACGGTGACAGTATTGGTTTTGGTGACAATAACGGTAACAATGATGGTAACAGTAAGGGGTGACGATAATTGTCACAATGACGGTAATGGTGATGGTGAAGGTAACGATAACGGTCACAGTCACGGTAATGGTGATGGTAACGTTGACAATAGTGGTGACTGTGATGGTAACGATGGCAATTACGATGATGGTGATAGTAACAGTATCTGTAACGGTGATGATAATGGAGATGGTAACGGTGACAGTAACAATAATGGTAATGGTAACGGTAACGGTAACGGTAACAGTGACAAAAACGATGATGGAAATGGTCACGGTAACAATGACGGTCATGATAACGGTGACGGTAATGGTAATAGTGATGGTTACGATAATGGTGACGGTAATCGTCACGATCACGGTCATAGTAACGATGACGGTAATGGTGATGGTGATGGTAATGGTAACGGTACGATAACTGTAACTATAACGGTAACGATAACAATGACGCTAATAGTAAGGATAACGATAATAGTGACAGTAACGATGATGGTAACAGTAACAGTAATGGAAACAGTAATGGTGACGATGATGGTAACGGTTACGATAACGGTTACAGTAATGGTTACGGTAACAATTACGGTGGCGGTAACGACAATGGTGACTGTGACGATAAAGGTAACGGTAACGATGACAGTGAGGTGATGGTGACGATAATGATTACGGTGACTTTAACGGTAACAGTTATAGTAATAGTGATGATAATTATAACTTTCACATAACGGTCACTTTAACGGTTATGGTTACGGTAATGATAATCGTCACAATCACGGTGACAATAATGGTAATAGTAACAGTGATGGTGATAGTAACGGTTATGGTGATAGTAACGGTTATGGTAACAGTTACAGTGATGGTGATGGTAACGATCAAGGTAACAATAAAAGTATCGAAGATGGTACCAGTAATGGTAACAGTGACAATACCTGTATCGAAGACGGTAGTAGTAATGGTAATGATAACGATAATGATAACGGTGTTGGTAATGATAACAGTGATGGTAACGGTACCGGTAACGGTGATGGTAATGGTACCAGTAACGGTGACATTGATAGTAATAGTGACGGTAACGGTGATAGTAATGGTAATGGTGATAGTAATGGTAACGGTGAAAGTAACAGTAATAGTGATGGTAACGGTGACAGTAATGGTAACGGTGATGGTAACGGTAATGGTGATTGTGATGCTAACGGTAACGGTGACGATCACAATGATGGTAACGGTCACAGTGAGGTGACGGTGAAGGTAATGGTAACTGTTACAGTAACGGTGAAGATAATGGTAACTGTCACGGTAACGATCACTTTAACGGTTATGGTTACAGTAACAATAATCATAATGGTAATTGACGGTGATAGTAATGGTTATGGTAATAGTTACGGTGATGGTGATGGTAACAATCACGGTAATGGTGACGATAACAGTATCGAATGCGGTAACAGTAATGATAACGATAATGGTGTTGATAATGATAATGGTGATGGTAACGGTAACGATGACGGTAATGGTGGCAATGACGGTGATGGTAACAGTGACGTTGACAGTAATAGTGATGGTAACGGTAACGCTCACGGTGATGGTAATGGTGATAGTAACGGTAATGGTGATGGTAACGATAATGGTGACTGTGATGGTGATGGTAACAGTGACGGTAATGTTAATGGTAACGGTAAAGATAAGGGTGATGGTAATGATAATGAGGACAGTCAAGATAACGATAATGGTGACGATAACATTCACGATTATGGTAATAGTAACGGTGATGGTAATGGTAACTGTGACGATGACGGTAACGATAACGATGATGATAACGGTAACGGTGACGGTTACTACGATGGTAACAGTGACGATAATAGTGACGGTAACGATAACAATAACGGTGACAGTGATGATAACACTGATAGTGACGGTGACGGTAACGACGACGGTGATGGTAACGATGAATGAGACAGTAATGGCAATTATAGTGATGGTCACGGTAATGGTAATGGTAATAATAATAGTGATTGTGAAGGTAATGATAATGGTGATGGTAATGGTCACTGTATCGGTAACAATCATAATAATGATGAGAGTAACGGTAACGGTGACAGTGACGGTGTCAATAATGGTTATTGTAACAATCACGGTGACGGTGACGGTAACGGTCATGGTAACGATGATAACATTATCAAAGACGGTAACAATAATGGTAACGGTAACGGTAACGATAATGATAACGGTGACGGTAACGATAACACTGATGGTAACGGTAACGGTAACGGTGATAGTAACAGTAACAGGGAAGGTGAGGGTAACAGTAATGGTGATGATAACGTGTGATTACGGTAATGGTAACGGTGACGGTAATGGTAACATCATGATAACCATAACGATGACGATAACAGTAATGGTAACGGTGATGATAATGGTAACGCTAATAGTGGCAGTTAATACGATGGTAACGGTGATGGTAATGGTAATGGTAATAGTCACGATGACGATAACGGTGATGGTGACGGTGCCAATGACGATGACTGTAACTGTAACAGTGACAGTAACGGTCACGGTCACGGTAATAGTGATGGTAACGATCACTATATCAGTAATAGTCATAGTAATGATGAGAGTAGCGGCAACGGTAACGGTATCAGTGACGGTAACGGTAATGGTAACAGGAACAGTGACAGTGACGGTAATAGTAATGACTACGGTAACAATGACGATAATAGTAACAGTAATGGTAACTGTCACGATGACGGTTACGGTAACGGTCACGGTCACGGTCAAGGTAACGATGATGATAACGGTAATGGTCATAGTAACAGTTACAATAACGATCACAATAATGGTAAGAGTAACGGTAACAGTGACGGTAACAATAACAGAAACAATAATGGTAATGGTGACGGTGACGATGACTGTAACGGTAACGATGACTGTGACAGTCACGGTAATGGTGACGGTAACGGTCACTATATTGGTAACTATTATAGTAATGATGAGAGTAACGGTAACAATAACGGTGACTATAACAGTAACGGTAATGGTAACAGTAACGATAACGATAACGATAACAATAACAGTGACGAAAATGGTCATGGTAACGATCAGGGTCATGGTAATAGTGACAGTTCCGATAATGGTGATGGTAATGGTCACGATCACGATAGCGATCACAGTAACGGTGACGTTAATGGTTACGATAACGGTAACTATAATGGTCACGATCACGATAACGGTCACAGTAACAGTGACGGTAATGGTTATGATAACGGTAACTGTAATGGTGATGGTAAAAATAATGGTGGTTGTGACGGTGGTGGTAAAAGTGACTACAATGATAAAGGTGACAGTAACAATGACATTAATGGTTACAATGATGGTGACGGTAACTGTAATGATAACGGGAAGGGTGAAGGTGATGGAGATGGTAATGGTAACGGTAACGATATCGTGGACGATAACTGTAATGGCAACAGTGACGGTAACAGTAACGTTGACGGTAATGGTAACGGTGACGATAATGGTAATAGTAACAGTAACGGTGATGGTAACCAAAACGGTAATGGTAACAGTGACGATAATGGTGACTGTAACAGTAACGGTGATGGTAATGGTAGTAGTGACAATAACAATAACAGTGATGATAACAGCAACAGTGACGATAACAGTGATAGTAACGGTAATAGTGATGGTAACGATAGAGGTAACGATGACGATGACAAAGACAATGACGGTAACTATAACGGAAAGGGTGACGATAATGGTCATGATGATGATAACGGTGACGATTAGGTTGAAGGTCACGAAAATGGTGATGGTAACGGTAACCGTAATAGTTAAAGTGACGGTGATAGTAACAGTGATAGTAACGATAACGGTAATGTTTATAGTGACGATAACGGTAACTATCTTCGTAATGGTCATGGTAACGATTATGGTGACAGTAACGGTAACGATAACGGTAGCAATAATAGTAACAGTGATGGTAACAATAACAATGACGGTTATCGTAACGATAATAGTAACGGTGATGATGACAATAACGGTAATCGTGACAGTAATAGTGATGTTAATGGTTATGGTGATGGTAACGATAATGGTAACAATGACGGTGATAGTAATGGTAATTGTAACGGTGACGTTGATTATAGTGGTGATGGAAACAGTGACAGTAATGGCTATGGTGACGGTGGTAGAAGCAGTAATTGTAATGGTAATGGTGACGGTCACTGTAACGGTAACGGTAATGGTAACGGTCACGGTAACAGTGACGGTAATATTAACGCTAATGGTAATTGTTATAATGATAGTAACGGAGACGGTAAAGGTGATCGAAAAGGAGATGGTAATGGTAATAGTGACAGTAAGAGTAATGGTGACGATAACAGTTATGGTAACGGTTACGGTAACAATTACAATAAAGGTTACGGTCACGATAATAGTAATGGTAACAGTGATGGTAACGGTGACTGTTACGGTACTAGTGACGGTAATGATCACAGTAACGGTCAAGGTAACAATGACGGTAACGGTAACAGTGATGGTAACAGTTACTGTAATGATCATTACAACTGTAATGGTTAGAGTAATGGTAACGGTGATGGTAACAATAAAAAAAAAATAACAGTAACGGTGTCGGTGACTATAACGAAAACAGTGACTATGACGGTAACTCAGATGGTCACGGTAATGGTGACGGTAACGGTCACTATATCGCTAACAATCCGGGCGAATACCAAAAAATTTAGAATTCGTTCGAGCATAGGAAAATGGTAGAATCCGAACGAGTACCGGGAAAAGGTAGAATCCGTACAAGTACCGAAAAACTGTCCGAGCGAGTACCGGAAAAGGGTAGAATCCGGGCAAGTACCGAAAAAGTGTAGAATTCGTTTGAGTACCTAAAAATGGTAGAATCCGAGCGGGTCTCGGGAAAAGGTAGAATCTGTCCGAGTATCGAAAAACTATACGAGCGAGTACCAGAAAATGGTAGAATCCCGACGTGTACTGGAAGAGGGTAGAATCCGGGCGAGTACCGGAAAAGCGTAGAATTCATTCGAGTACCTGAAAATGGTAGAATCCGAGCGAGTACCTGAAAATTGTACAATCCGGGCGAGCACCAGGAAAAGGTACAATCCGTGCGAGTACGGAAAAACTGTCCGAGAGAGTACCGAAAAAGAGTAGAATCCGGGTGAGTTCCGAAAAAGTGTAGAATTCGTTCGAGTACGTGAAAATGGTAGAATCCGGGAGAGTACCGGGAAAAGGTAGAATCCGTGCGAGTACCAAAAAACTATCCGGGCGAGTACCGAAAAAGGGTTGAATCAGGGCGAGTACCAAAAAAGTTTCGAATTCGTTCGAGTACCTAAAAATGGTAGAATCTGAGCGAGTACCGGGAAATGGTAGAATCCGTAAGAGTATCAAAAAACATTCCGGGCGAGTATCGGAAAAGGGTAGAATCCGGGCGAGTACCGAAAAAGTGTAGAATTCATTCGAGTACCTGAAAAGGGTTGAATCCGGGCGACTACCGAAAAAGTTTAGAATTCGTTAGAGTACCTGAAAATGGTAGAATCCGTGCGAGTACCGAGAAAAGGTAGAATTTGTGCGAGTAGCGAAAAATTGTCCGGGCGAGTACTGGAAAAGGGTAGAACCCGGGCGAGTACTGAAAAACTCTAGAATTCGTTCGAGTACCTAAAAATTGTAGAATCCGGGCGACGGCCGGGAAATGGTAGAATTCGTGCAATTACCGAACAAATGTTTGGGCGAGTACCGAAAAAGGGTAGAATCCAGGTGAGTACCGAAAAAGTGTAGAATTCATTCGAGTACCTGAAAATGGTACAATCCGGGCGAGTACCGAAAAAAGGTAGAATCCGTCCCAGTACCGAAAAACTGTCTGGGTGAGTACCGAAAAAGTGTAGAATTCGTTCGAGTACCTGAAAATGGTAGAATCCATGCGAGTACGAGGAAAAGGTACAATCCATGCGAGTACCGAAAAACTGTCCGGGCGAGTACCGAAAAATTGTAGAATTCGTTCGAGTACCTGAAAATGGTAGAATCCGGTCGAATATCGGGAAAAGGTACAATCCGTGCGAGTACCAAAAAACTATCTAGACGAGTACCGAAAACGGGAAGAATCCAGGGGAATACTGAAAAAGTATAGAATTCGTTCGAGTACAGGAAAATGGTAGAATCCGGGCGAGTATCGAGAAAAGGTACAATCCGTGCAAGTATCGAAAAACAGTTCGGGTGACTACCAGAAAAGGGTAGAACCCGGGCGAGTACTAGAAAACTGTAGAATTCGTTCAAGTACCTGAAAAATGGTAGAATCTGTGCGAGTACAAGGAAAAGGTACAGTCTGTGTGAGTACCGAAAAACTGTCCGGGCGAGTACCGAAAAAGGGTAGAACAAGGGTGAGTACCGAAAAACTGTAGAATTCGTTCGAGTACTTGAAAATGGTAAATCCGATCGAGTACCGGGAAATGGTAGAATTCGTGCGAGTACCAAAAAGCATTTCGGGCAAGTACCGAAAAACATTTCGAGCGAGTACCGAAAAACTTTTCGGGCGAGTACCGGAAAAGGGTAGAATCCGGGCAAGTACCGAAAAATAGTAGAATTCGTTCGAGTACAGGAAAATGGTAGAATTCGGGCGAATATCGAAAAAGGTAGAATCCGTGCGAGTACTAGAAAAGGATAGAACTCGAGCAAGTACCGAAAAACTGTAGAATTCATTCAAATACTTGAAAATGGTAGAATCCAAGTGAGTACCGAAAAAGTGTAGAATTCGTTCGAGTACCTGAAAATGGTAGAATCAAGGCGAGTACAGGGAAAAGGTATATTCCGTGCGAGTACCGAAAAACTGTCCGGGCGAGTTCCAGGAAGAGGTAGAATACGTGCAAGTACCAAAAAACTGTCCGGGTGAGTACCGAAAAATGGTTGAATCCGGGTGAGTACCGAAAAAGTTTAGAATTCGTTAGAGGGCCTGAAAATGGTAGAATCCATGCGAATACCGGGAAAAGGTTGAATCCGTACGAGTACCGAAAAACTGTCCGGGCGAGTACTGGAAAAATGGTGGAACCCGGGTAAGTACCGAGAAAAGGTACAATCCGTGCGAGTACCGAAAAACTGTTTGGGTGAGTGCCGAAAAAGGGTAGAACCCGGGCAAGTACCGAAAAACTGTAGAATTCGGTCAAGTACCTGAAAATGGTAGAATCCGAGCGAGTACCGAGAAAAGGGTTGAATCTGTGTGATTACCGGAAAAGTGTAGAATTCGTTCGAGTACTTGAAAAAAGTAGAATCCCGGGGAGTACCAGGAAAATGTAGAATCCGTGCAAGTACCGAAAAACTGAACAGGCGAGTACCAGAATATGGTAGAATCCGAGCGAGTACCGAAAAATGGTAGAATCCGAGCAAGCACCTAGAAAAGGTAGAATTTGTGCGACTACTCAGAAAAAGTACAATATGTACGAGTACCGAAAAACTGTCAGGGCGAGTATCGAAAAAGGGTAGAACCCGGGTTAGTCTCGAAAAACTGTAGAATTCGTTCGAGTACCTGAAAATGGTAGAATCCAGGCGACTACCAGGAAAAGGTAGAATCCATGCGAGTATCGAAAAACCGAACACACGAGTATCTGAATATGGTAGAATCTGAGCGAGTACCGAAAAATGGTAGAATTCGAGCGAGTACCTGGAAAATGTAGAATCCGTGTGACTACTGAGAAAAGGTACAATCCGTATGAGTACTGAAAAACTGTTCGGGTGAGTATTGGAAAAGGGTAGAATCTAGGCTAGTACCAAAAAAGTGTCGAATTCATTCGAGTACCTGAAAATGGTAGAATCAGGGTGAGTACAGGGAAAAGGTGTATTCCGTGCGAGTATTGAAAAACTGTCTCGGCTAGTACCGAAAAAGCGTAGTTACTGGGTGAGTACCGAAAAACTGTAGAATTCATTCGAGTACCTAAAAATGGTAGAATTCGGGCGAGTACTGGGAAATGGTAGAATCCGTGCAGGTACCGAAAAACTTTTCAGGCGAGTATCGAAAAACTTTTCGGGCGAGTATCGAAAAACTTTTCGGGCGAGTACCGGAAAAGGGTAGAATCCGGGTGAGTACCAAAAAAGTGTAGAATTCATTCGAGTACCTGAAAATGGTAGAATCCATGCGAGTACCGAAAAACTGTTCGGGCGAGTATCGAAAAATGGTAGAAATCGGGCAAGTACCGAAAAACTGTAGAATTCGTTCGAGTACCTGAAAATGGTAGATTCCGGCCGAGTACCGAGAAAAGGTACAATCCGTGCGAGTACCGAAAAAGGGTAGAACCCGGGCGAGTACCAAAAAACTGTAGAATTCGTTCAAGTACCGGAATATGGAAGAATCCGAGCAAGTACTGAAAAATGGTACAATCCGAGCGAGTACATGGAAAAGGTAGAATCCGTGCGACTACCAGGAAAAGGTATAATCCGTGCGAGTACTGAAAAAAGGTATAATATGGGCTAGTACCGAAAAAGTGTAGAATTCGTTCAAGTAACTGAAAATGGTAGAATTCGGGCGAGTACCGGATAAAGGTAGAACTCGGGAAAGTACCGAAAAATTGTAGAATTCGTTCGAGTACTTGAAAATGGTACCATCCGTGGAAGTATCGAAAAACTTTTTGGGCGAGTACCAGAAATGGTTAGAATCCGGGCGAGTTCCAGAAAAATGTAGAAATCGTTCGAGTACAGGAAAATGGTAGAATCCGGGCGAGTACAAAAAACTATCTGGGCGAGTTCCAGGGAAAGGTAGAATCCGTGCGAGTACTAGAAAAGGGTTGAATCCGGCCGAGTACAAAAAAAGTTTAGAATTCATTCGAGTACCTGAAAATGGTAGAATTCGTGCGAGTACTAGGAAAATGTTCAATTCGTGCGAGTACTGAAAAACTGTACGTGTGAGTACCGGAAAAAGATAGAACTCGGGCAAGTACCGAAAAACTGTAGAATTCGTTCGAGTACCTGAAAAAGGTAGAATCCATGCGACTATGGGGAAAAGGTACAATCCGTGCGAGTACCGAAAAAATGTCCAAGCGAGTATTAGAAAAGGGTAGTTACCGGGTGAGTTTCGGAAAATTGTAGCATTTGTTCGAGTACCTAAAATGGTAGAATTTGGGCGAGTACGGGGAAATGGTAGAATCCGTGCAAGTACTGAAAAAAAGGTAGAATTCGTGCAAGTACCGAAAAAATGTCCGAGCGAATATCAGATAAGGGTAGAACCCGAGTGAGTTTCGGAAAACTGTAGAATTCGTTCGAGTATCTGAAAATGGTAGAATCCGGGCGAATACCGAGAAAAGATATAATTCGTGCGAGTACCGAAAAAGGTAGAATCCAGGGGAATACCGAAAAAGTTTAGAATTAGTTCGAATGCAGGAAAATTATAGAATTTGGGCGAGTACCGGGAATAGGTACAATCTGTGCGAGTATCGAAAAATTGTCCAGACGAGTACTGAAAAACTTTTCTGGCAAGTACCGAAAATAGGTAGAATCCGGGCGAATATTGGAAAAATGTAGAATTCGTTCGAGTACTTGGAAAGGGTTGAGATCGGGCGAGTACAAAAAAAGTTTTGAATTCGTTCGAGTACCTGAAAATGGTAAAATCCATGCGAGTACTAGGAAAAGGTTCAATTCATGCGAGTACTAAAAAACTGTACGGGCAAGTGCCGGAAAAAGATAGAACCCGGGCAAGTACCGAAAAACTGTAGAATTCGTTCGAGTACCTGAAAAATGTAGAATCTGTGTGACTACGGGGAAAAGGTACAATCCGTGAGAGTACCGAAAAAATTTCCGAGCGAGTATTAGAAAATGGTAGAACACGGGTGAGTTTCGGAAAAATTGTAGAATTTGTTCGAGTACCTGAAAATGGTAGAATCTTGGCGAGTACGGGGAAATGGTACAATCCGTGCGAGTACTGAAAAACTGTCCTAGCTAGTACGGGAAAAAGATAGAATCCAGGCGAGTACTAAAAAAGTGTAGAATTCGTTCGAGTCCTGAAAATGGTACAATCCGAGCGAATACCGGTAAAAAGTAGAATCCGTGTGAGTACCGAAAAACTGTTCGGGCGAGTACCAAAAAGGGTAGAATCCAGGGGAATACCGAAAAAGTTTAGAATTAGTTCGAGTGCAGGAAAATTGTAGAATCTAGGGGAGTATTGAGAAAAGGTACAATCCGTGTGAGTATCGAAAAATTGTCTAGGCGAGTACTGAAAAACTTCTCAGGCATGTACCGGATAAGGGTAGAATCCGGGCGAGTATCGGAAAAGTGTAGAATTCGTTCGAGTACCTGGAAAGGGTTGAGACTAGGCGAGTACAAAAAAAGTTTAGAATTCGTTCGAGTACCTGAAAATGGTAGAATCCGTGCGAGTACTAGGAAAAGGTTCAATTCGTGCGAGTACCGAAAAACTGTACGGGCGAGTACCTAAAAATGGTAGAATCCGGGCGAGTACAGAAAAAAGGTAGAATCCGTGCAAGTACCGAAAAAATGTCCGAGCGAGTATCAGATAAGGGTAGAACCCGGGTGAGTTTCGGAAAACTGTAGAATTTGTTCGAGTACCTGAAAATGGTAGAATCTGGGCGAGTACAGGGAAATGGTAGAATCTGTGCGAGTACTGAAAAACTGTCCGGGCTAGTACCGGAAAAGAATAGAATCCGGGCGAGTACCGAAAAAGTGTAGAATTCGTTCGAGTACCTGAAAATGGTAGAATCCGAGCGAATACCGAGAAAAGGTAGAATCTGTGCGAGTACCGAAAAAGGGTAGAATCCAGGGGAATACCGAAAAAGTTTAGAATTAGTTCGAAAGTAGGAAAATTGTAGAATCTGGGCGAGTATCAGGAAAAGGTACAATCCGTGCGAGTATCGAAAAATTGTCCAGGCGAGTACTGAAAAACTTTTCTGGCAAGTACCGGAAAAGGGTAGAATCCAGGCGAGTACTGGAAAAGTGTAGAATTAGTTCAAGTGCTTGGAACGGGTTTAGACCGGGTGAGTACAAAAAAAGTTTAGAATTTGTTCGAATACCTGAAAATGGTAGAATCCGTGCAAGTACTAGGAAAAGCTTCAATTCGTGCGAGTACCGAAAAACTGTACGGGTGAGTACCGGAAAAAGATAGAACCCGGGCAAGTACCGAAAAACTATAGAATTTGTTCGAGTACCTGAAAATGGTAGAATCCATGTGAGTACTAGGAAAGGGTTCAATTCGTCCGAGTACCGAAAAACTGTACGGGCGAGTACCAGAAAAAGATAGAACCCGAGCAAGTACCAAAAAACTGTAGAATTCGTTCGAGTACCTGAAAAAAGTAGAATCTGTGCAACTACGGGGAAAAGGTACAATCCGCGTGAGTACCGAAAAAATGTCCGAGCGAGTATCAGAAAATGGTAGAACCCGGGTGAGTTTCGGAAAACTGTAGAATTCGTTCGAGTACCTGAAAATGGTAGAATCTGGGCTAGTACGGGGAAATGGTAGAATCCGTCCGAGTACTGAAAAAGTGTCCGGGCTAGAACCGGAAAAGGATAGAATCCGGGCGAGTATCGAAAAAGTGTAGCATTCGTTTGAGTACCTGAAAATGGTAGAATCCGGGCGAATACCGGGAAAAGGTAGATCCGTGCGAGTACTGAAAAACTGTCCGGGCCAATACAGGAAAAGGGTAGAATCCGGGGGAATACCGAAAAAGTTTACAATTCGTTCGAGTACAGTAAAATGGTAGAATCCAGATGAGTAGTGGGAAAAGGTTCAATCCGTACGAATATCGAAAAACTGTCTGGGCGAGTACCGAAATCTATCCGGGTGAGTACCAGAAAATGGTAGAATCCGAGCGAGTACCAAAAAGTGTAGAATTCATTCGAGTACCTTAAAAGGGTTGAATCCAGGTGAGTACCAAAAAAGTTTAGAATTCGTTCGAGTACCTAAAAATGGTAGAATCCGTGCGAGTACCGGGAAAAAGTACAATTTATGCGAGTGCCGAACAACTATCCGAACGAGTACCGGAAAAGGGTAGAGTCCAGGGGAATACCGAAAAAGTTTAAAATTCGGTCGAGTATAGGATAATGGTAGAATTCGGGCGAGTACCGGGAAAAGGTACAATCCATGCGAGTACCAAAAAACTGTCCGGAGGAGTACCGAAAAAGGGTAGAACCCGAGCAAGTACCAGAAAATTGTAGAATTCGTTCGAGTACCTGAAAAATTTAAGAATCCGTGCGAGTACCTGGAAAAGGTACAATCCGTGCGAGTATCGAAAAACTATCCGGTGAGTACCGATAAAGGATAGAACCCAGGCGAGTACCGGGAAAAGGTACAATCTGTGGGAGTACCAAAAAACTATCCGGGCCAGTACCGAAAAAGGGTAAAATCCGAGGGAATACCAAAAAAGTTTAGAATTCATTCGAGTACAGGAATATGGTAGAATCCGAGCGAGTACTGGGAAAAGGTACAATCCGTACGAGTATCAAAAAACTGTCCGGGCGAGTATCGAAAAACTTTCCATGCGAGTGCCAGAAAAGAGTAGAATCCAGGCGAGTACTGAAAAGTGTAGAATTCGGGCGAGTACCGGAAAAGGGTAGAACCCGGGCGAGTACTGATAAACTATAGAATTCGTTCGAGTACCTGAAAATGGTAGAATCTGAGAGAGTACCAGAAAAAGGTACAATCCGTGAAAGTACCGAAAAACTGTCTGGGCGAGTACCCCAAAAGGGTAGAATCCGGGCGAGTACCGGAAAAGTGAAGAATTTGTTCGAGTTCCTGAAAATTGTAGAATCCGGGTGAGTACCAGGAAAAGGTAAAATCCGTGCGAGTATCGAAAAACAATACAGGCGAGCAGCGGAATATAAGAGAATCCGAGTGAGTACCGGAAAATGGTAGACTCTGGGCGAGTACCTGGAAAAGAAAGAATCCGTGCGGCTATCGGGAAAACGTACAATCCGTGCTATTACTGAAAAATTGTCCGGACGAGTACCGAAAAAGGGTAGAATCTGGGGAATACCGAAAAAGTATAGAATTCGTTCGAGTACAGGAAAATGGTAGAATCTGGGTGAATATCGGGAAAAGCTACAATCCGTGCGAGTATCGAAAAACTGTCCGGGTAGTACCAAAAAAGTATAGAACCTGGGCGAGTACCGGAAAAATGTAGAATTCGTTCGAGTACCTTAAAAATGGTAGAATTCGGGCGAGTACCGGGAAAAGGTAGAATCCGTGCGAGTACCAAAAAATGGTCCGGGCGAGTACCGAAAAAGGGTAGAATCCGGTGGAATACCGAAAAAGTATAGAATTCGTTCGATTATAGGAAAATGGTAGAATCCGAGCGAGCACCAAAAAACTATCCTAGCAAGTATCGGAAAAGAGTAGAACCCGGGTGAGTACTTAAAAACTGTAGAATTCGTTAGAGTACCAGAAAACGGTAGAATCTGAGAGAGCACTGGGAAAAGGTACAATCCGTTCGAGTATTAAAAAACTGTTCGGGCGAGTACTGGAAAAGAGTAGAACCCATGCGAGTACTGAAAAACTGTAGAATTCGTTCGAGTATAGGAAAATGGTAGAATCCGTGTGAGTACCGAAAAACTCTCTCGGCTATATTCGGAAAAGGGTAGAATCAGGGCGAGTAACGAAAAATTGTAGAATTCATTCGGGTACATGAAAATGGTAAAATCCTGGCGAGTACCAGGAAAAGTTAGAATCCGTGCGAGTACCGAAAAACTGTACGGACGAGTACCGGAAAAAGGTAGAATCCGGGGGAATACCGAAAAAGTTTAGAATTCATTCGAGTACAAGAAAATGGTAGAGTCCGGGCGAGTACCGGGAAATGGTACAATCCGTGCGAGTACCGAAAAACTGTCTAGGCAGTACCGGAAAAGTATAGAACCCGGGCGAGTATAGGAAAAATGTAGAATTCGGTCGAGTACCTTATAAATGGTAGAATCCAGGCGAGTACCGGGAAAAGGTAGAATCCGTGCGAGTCACCGAAAAACTGTCTGGACAAGTACCGGAAAAGGGTAGAATCCGGGGGAATACTGAAAATATTGAATTCGTTCGAGTATAGGAAAATGGTAGAATTCGAGCGAGTACCAAAAAACTATCCGAGCGAGTATCGAAAAAGAGTAGAACTCGGGCAAGTACTTAAAAACTGTAGAATTCGTTCAAGTACCTGAAAACGGTAGAATCTGAGAGAGCACTGGGAAAAGGTACAATCCGTGCGAGTATTAAAAAACTGTTCGGGCAAGTATTGGAAAAGAGTAGAACCCATGCAAGTACCGAAAAACTGTAGAATTCGTTCGAGTACAGGAAAATGGTAGAATCCGGGTGAGTACCGAAAAACTGTCTCGGCTAGAATCGGAAAAGGGTAGAATCCGGGCGAGTACCGAAAAAATGTAGAATTCATTTGGGTACATGAAAATGGTAAAATCCTGGCGAGTACCAGGAAAAGGTAGAATCCGTGAGAGTACCGAAAAACTGTACGGGCGAGTACCGGAAAAAGGTAGAATTCGGGGGAATACCGAAAAAGTTTAGAATTCATTCGAGTATAAGAAAATGGTAGAGTCCGGGCGAGTACCGGGAAATGGTACAATCCGTGCAAGTACCGAAAAACTGTCCGGGCAGTACTGGAAAACTATAGAACCCGGGCGAGTACAGGAAAAATGTAGAATTCGTTCAAGTACCTTATAAATGGTAGAATCCGGGCGAGTACCAGGAAAAGCTAGAATTCGTGCGAGTACTGAAAAACACTACAGGCGAGTACCAGAAAAGAGTAGAATCCGGGTAAGTATCGGAAAATTGTAGAATCTGTGCGAGTACCGGAATATAGTAGAATCCGTGCGAGTACCGAAAAATGGTAAAATCCGGGCGAGTACCTGTGAAAGGTAGAATCCGTGCGACTATCGAAAAAAGGTTCAATCCATGCGAGTACCAAAATACTGTCGGGGTGAGTAGCGAAAAAGGGTAGAACCCGAGGAAAGGTAGAATCCGTGCTAGTACCAGAAAACTGTCCGGGCGAGTACCGCAAAAGGGTAGAACCCGGGCGAGTACCAAAAAATTGTAGAATTCAATCGAGTACCTGAAAATGGTAGAATCTGGGCAAGTACGGGAAAATGGCATAATCCGTGCAAGTACTCAAAAATTGTTCGGGCGAGTACCAAAAAAAAGTAGAATCCGGGGGAATACCGAAAAAAGTATAGAATTTGTTTGAGTACCCCAAAAATGGTAGAATCCGTGTGAGTACCGAAAAACTATACGGGCGAGTACCGGAAAAGGGTAGAATCCGTGCGAGTACTGAAAAACTATCCGGGCAAGTACCAGAAAAGGGTAGAACCCGGGCGAGTACCGAAAAACTGTAGAATTCGTTTGAGTACCTGAAAATGGTAGAATCCATGCGAGTACGGGGAAATGGTAGACTTCGCGCAAGTACTCAAAAACTGTTCGGGCGAGTACCGAAAAAAAGTAGAATCCGGGGGAATACCGAAAAAAAGTATAGAATTTGTTTGAGTACCCCAAAAATGGTAGAATCCGTGTGAGTACCGAAAAACTGTACGGGCGAGTACCGGAAAAGGGTAGAATCCGGGGGAATACCGAAAAAAGTATAGAATTTGTTTGAGTACCCCAAAAATGGTAGAATCCGTGTGAGTACCGAAAAACTGTACGGGCGAGTACCGGAAAAGGGTAGAATCCGTGCGAGTACTGAAAAACTGTCCGGGCAAGTACCGGAAAAGGGTAGAATCCGGGCGAGTACCGAAAAAGTGTAGAATTCGTTCGACTACCTAAAAATGGTAGAATCCAGGCGAGTATCGGGAAAAGGTACAATCCGTGCGAGTACCGAAAAAGGGTAGAGTCCAGGCGAGTACCGAAAAAGTGTAGAATTCGTTCGAGTACCTGAAAATGGTAGAATCCGAGCGAGCGAGTACCAAGAAAACGTAGAATTCGTGCGAGTACTGAAAAACTGTCTGGGCGAGTACCGGAAAAAGGTCGAATCTGGGCGAGTACCACAAAAGTGTAGAATTCGTTCGAGTACCTGAAAATGGTAGAATCCGGGCAAGTACCGGGAAAAGGTAAAATCCATGCGAGTACCGAAAAATTGTCCGGGTGAGTATCGGAAATGGGTAGAATCCAGGTGAGTACCGAAAAAGTGTAGAATTCATTCGACTACCTAAAAATGGTAGAATCCGGGCGAGTATCGGGAAAAGGTACATTCCATGCGAGTACCGAAAAACTGTCCGAGCGAGAACCGAAAAAGAGTATAGTCCGGGCGAGTACCGGAAAAGTGTAGAATTCATTCGAGTACCTGAAAATGGTAGAATCCGTGTGAGTACCGAAAAACTGTCCGAGCGAGTACTGGAAGATGGTAGAATCCGAGGGAATACTGAAAAAGTTAAGAATTCGTTCGAGTACCTGAAAATAATAGAATCTGTGCGAGTACCAAGAAAAGGTACAATCCGTGCGAGTACCAAAAAACTGTCCGGGCGAGTATCGAAAAATGGTAGAATCCGGGCGAGTACCGAAAAACTATAGAATTCGTTCAAGTACTTGAAAATGGTAGAATCCATGCGAGTACCAAAAAATTATCCAAGCGAGTACCTAAAAAGGGTTGAATCCGAGCGAGTACCGAAAAAGTTTAGAATTCGTTCGAGTACCTGAAAATGGTAGAATCCGTGCAAGTACCGGGAAAAGGTATAATACGTGCGATTGCCGAAAAACTCTCCTGGCGAGTACCGTAAAAGGGTAGAATCCGTGTGAGTACCGGATAATGGTAGAATCTGTGTGAGTACCGAAAAACAGTCCAAACAAGTACCGAAAAATGGTAGAATCCATGCGAGCACTGGAATATGGTAGAATCTAGGCGAGTACTGGAAAAAGGGTAGAATCCGGGGGAATATCGAAAAAGTGTAGAATTCGTTCGAGTACATGAAAATGGTAAAATCAGGGCAAGTATCGGGAAAAGGTAGAATCCATACGAGTACTGAAAAACTGTCCGAGCGAGTACCGGAAGAGGGTAGAAGCTGGGCGAGTACCGAAAAACTGTCGAATTCGTTCAAGTACCTAAAAATGGTAGAATTCGGGTGAGTACCGGGAAAAGGTCGAATTCATGTGAGCACCAAAAAATTGTCTGGTCAAGTACCGCAAAAAGGTGGAATCTGTACGAGTACCGGATAATGGTAGAATCCGTGCGAGTACCGAAAAACTATCCCGGCGAGTACCGAAAAATGGTAGAATCCATGCGAGTACCGAAATATGGTAGAATCCAGGCGAGTACCGAGAAAAGGTAGAATGCGTGCGAGTACCGAGAAAAGGTAGAATCCGGGGGAATACCGAAAAAGTGTAGAATTCATTTGAGTACAGGAAAATGCTAAAATTCGGACGAGTATCAAGAAAAGGTAGAATCCGTGCGAGTATCGAAAAACTGTCCGAGCGAGTACCGGAAGAAGGTAGAATATGGGCGAGTACCGAAAAATTGTCGAATTCGTTCGAGTACCTAAAACTGGTAGAATTCGGGCTAGTACCGGGAAAAGGTAGAATTCGTACGAGTAAAAAAAAATGTTTGGGGGAGTACCGAAAAAGTTTAGAATTCGTTCGAGTACCGAAAAACTTTCTGGGCGAGTACCGAAAAATGGTAGAATCCATGCGAGTATCGGAATATGGTAGAAACCGGGCGAGTACTGGGAAAAGGTAGAATCCATGCGAGTACCGAAATATGGTAGAATCCGTGCGAGTACCGAGAAAAGGGTAGAATCCAGGGAAATACCGAAAAAGTGTAGAATTCATTCAAGTACAGGAAAATGGTAAAATCCTGGCGAGTATCGGGAAAAGGTATAATCCGCACGAGTACCAAAAACTGTCCGAGCGAGTATCGGAAGAGGGTAGAATCTGGGCTAGTACTGAAAAACTGTCGAATTCGTTCGAGTACCTAAAAATGGTAGAATTCGGGCGAGTACCGGGAAAAGGTAGAATTCGTGCGAGAACCGAAAAACTATCCAAGCAAGTACCGAAAAATGGTAGAATCCATGCGAGTACCGGAATATTGTAGAATCTGGGCTAGTACCTGGAAAAGGTAGAATCCGTGCGAGTACCTGGAAAAGGGTAGAATCCGGGGGAATACCGAAAAAGAGTAGAATTCATTCAAGTACAGGAAAATGGTAAAATCCTGGCAAGTATCGGGAAAAGGTAGAATCCGTGCGAGTACCGAAAAACTGTCCGAGAGAGTATCGGAAGAGGGTAGAATCTGGGCGAGTACCGAAAAACTGTCGAATTCGTTCCAGTACCTAAAAATGGTAGAATTCAGGCGAGTACCGGGAAAAGGTAAAATTCATGCGAGTACCGAAAAACTGTCCAGGCAAGTACCGCAAAAGGGTAGAATCCGTACGATTATCGAAAAACTGTCTGGGCGAGTACCAAAAATTGGTAGAATCCATGCGAGTACCGGAATATGGTAGAATCCGGGTGAGTACCGGGAAAAGGTAGAATCCGTGCGAGTACCGGGAAAAGGGTAGAATCCGGGGGAATATCGAAAAAGTGTAGAATTCGTTCGAGTACAGGAAAATGGTAAAATTCGGGCGAGTATCGGGAAAAGGTAGAATCCGTGAGAGTACCGGGAAAAGGGTAGAATCCGGGGGAATACCGAAAAAGTGTAGAATTCGTTCGAGTACAGGAAAATGGTAAAATTCGGGTGAGTATCGGGAAAAGGTAGAATTCGTGCGAGTACCAAAAAACTGTCCGAGCGAGTACCGGAAGAGGGTAGAATCTAGGCGAGTACTGAAAAACTGTCGAATTCGCTGGAGTACCTAAAAATGGTAAAATCCAGGCTAGTACCGGGAAAAGGTAGAATTCGTACGAGTACCGAAAAAGTGTAGAATCCGGGCGAGAACCGGGAAAAAGTAGAATCCGTGCGAGTACCTAAAAAAATTTCGGGCGAGTACCAGAAAAGGGTAGAATCCGTGTGAGTACTGGAAAAGGGTAGAATCCGGCCGAGTATCGAAAATTGTGGAATTCATTCGAGTACCTAAAAATGGTAGAATCTGAGATAGAACCGGGAAAACGTAGAATCCCCACGAGTACTGAAAAATTGTTCGGACAAGTACCGGAAAAGGGTAGAATCCGGGTGAGTACCGAGAAAAGTGAAGAATTCGTTTGAGTACCTGAAAATGGTAGAATCTTGACGAGTACCGGAAAAAAGTAGAATCCGTGCGAGTACCCGAAAAGGTTTGATTCCTGGAGAATACCGAAAAAGTTTAGAATTCGTTCGAGTACCTGAAAATGATAGAATCCGGGTTAGTACTGGAAAAATGTAGAATCCGTGCGAGTATCGGGAAAAGTGAAGAATTTGTTCGAGTGCCTGAAAATGGTAGAATCCGAGCGAGTGCCGAAAATGTGTAGAATTCGTTCGAGTACTTGAAAATGGTAGAATCGAGGCGAGTACTAGGAAAAGGTAGAATTCGTGTGAGTACCAAAAATTCTCCGAGTGAGTACCGGAAAAGGGTTGAATCCGAGCGATTCCCGAAAAAGTTTAGAATTCATTCGAGTACCTGAAAATTATAGAATCCGGGCGAGTACCGATAAAACGTAGAATCTGTGCGAGTACCGAAAAACTGTCGAGGCGAGTACCGGAAAATGGTAGAATCTAGGCGAGTACCGGAAAAGTGTAGAATTCGTTCGAGTACCTGAAAATGGTAGAATCCGGACGAGTACCAGGAGAATGTAGAATCCGTGCGAGGACTGAAAAACTGTACGAGTGAGTACCGGAGAAGGGTAGAATCTGGACGAGTATCGGGAAAAGTTAGAATTCGTTCGAGTACCTGAAAATGGTATAATCCGAGCGAGTACCGGGAAAAGGTAGAATCCGTGTGAGTACCAAAAAACTGTTCGGGCGAGTACCGAAAAAGTTTAGAATTCGATCGAGTACCTGAAAATAATAGAATCCGGGTGAGTACCGAGAAAACGTAGAAGTCGTGCGACTACCAAAAAACTGTCCGAACGAGTACTCGAAAAGGTTTGAATCCTACCGAGTATCGAAAAAGTATAGAATTCGTTCGAGTACCTGAAAATGACAGCATCCGTGCGAGTACCAGAAAAGGGTAGAATTCGGCCAAGTATCGAAAAAGTGTGGAATTCGTTCGAGTACCTGAAGATGGTAGAATCCGGGCGAGAACCGGGAAAAAGTAGAATCCGTGTGAGTGCCGAAAAATTTTCCGGGCGAATACTGGAAAATGGCAGAATCCGGGGCAATACTGAAAAAGTTTAGATTTTGTTCGAGTTCCTGAAAATGGTAAAATCCGGGCGAGTACTGAAAAAGTTTAGAATCCGTTCGAGTACTTGAAAATGATAGAATCTGGGAGAGTACCAAGAAAACGTAGAATTAGTGCGAGTACCGAAAAAATTTTCGGGCGAGTACCGGAAAAGGGTAGAATCCGGCCGAGTATCGAAAAAGTGTGTAATTCGTTCGAGTACCTGAAAATGGTTGAATCCGAGCGAGAACCGGGAAAAAGTAGAATCCGTGCGAGTACCAGAAAAAGGTAGAATCCGACTGAGTATCCAAAAAGTTGGAATTCGTTAGAGTACCTAAAAATGGTAGAATCCGTGCGAGTACCCAGAAAAGGTAGAATCCGTGCGAAGACCAAAAAAGTGTTTGGGCGAGTACCAAAAAAGGGTAGAATCCGGGCGAGTACCGGAAAAGGGTAGAATATGGGCGAGTACCGAAAAAGGGTAGAATCTGGGCGAGTACCGAAAAAGTGTAGAATTTGTTCGAGTACCTGAAAATGGTAGAATCAGGGCTAGTACTGGGAAAAAGTAGAATCCATGCGAGTACCAAAAAACTGTCCGTTCGAGTACCGAAAAATGGTAGAATCCCGACGAGTACCAAAAAAGTGTAGAATTCGTTCAATTACCAGAAAATGGTAGAATCCGGGCGAGTACCAGGAAAAGGTAAAATCTGTGCGAGCATAAAAAAACTGTCCGGGCGAGTACTGGAAAAGGGTTGAATCCGGGCAACTATCGAGAAAAAGTAGAAAATCCGTGCGAGTACAGAAAAGGCGTAGAATTTGTTCGAGTATCTGAAAATGGTAGAATCGAGGCGAGCATCAAGAAAAGGTAGAATCCGTGTGAGCACAAAAAAATGTCCGAGCGAGTATCGGAAATGAGTTAAATCCGGGCGAGTACCAAAAAATTTTAGAATTCGTTCGAGTACCTGAAAATTATAGAATCTGGGCGAGTACCGAGAAAACGTATAATTCGTGCGAGCATCGAAAAACTGTCCGGGCGAGTACTGGAAAAGTGTAGAATTCGTTCGAGTACTTGAAAATGGTAGAATCAGGGCGAGCATCAGGAAAAGGTAGAATCCGTGCGAGTACCGAAAAACTGTTGGGGCAAGTCCCGAAAACGTGTAGAATTCGTTCGAGTACCTGAAAATGGTAGAATTCGGGCGAGTACCGAGAAAACGTAGAATCTGTACGAGTACCGAAAAATTGTCCGGGCGAGAACCGGAAAAGGGTAAAATCCGGGCGAGTACCAGAAAAGGGTTAATCCGGGCGAGTACCGAGAAAAAGTAGAATCCGTGCGAGTACCGAAAAACTGTCGGGGCGAGAACCAGAAAAGGGTAGAATCCGGGCGAGTACCAAAAAAGTTTAAAATTCGTTCGAGTACCGAGAAAACGTAGAATCCGTGCGAGTACCGAAAATGGTAAAATCCGGGCGAGTATTGAGAAAAGGTAGAATCCATGCGAGGACCAAAAAACTGTCTGGGCGAGTATCGGAAAAGGGTTGAATCCGGGCGACTACCGAAAAAGTTTAGAATTCGTTCGAGTACCGAGAAACTGTCCGAGCGAGTACCGAAAAAGGGTTGAATCCGAGTGAGTACCGAAAAAGTTTAAAATTCGTTTGAGTACCGAGAAACTATCCGGGCGAGTACCAGAAAAGGGTTGAATCCGGGCGAGTACCGAAAAAGTTTAGAATTTGTACGAGTACCTAAAAATTATAGAATCCGGGCGAGTACTGAGAAAATGTAGAATCCGTGCGAGTACCGGAAAAGTGTAGAATTCGTTCGAGTACTTGAAAATGGCAGAATCCGGGCGAGTATCGGGAAAAGATAGAATCCGTGTGAGTACCGGAAAAGGTTAGAATCCAGGCGAGTACCAAAAAAGTGTAGAATTCGTTTGAGTACCTGAAAATAATAGAATCTGGGCGACTATCGAGAAAAGGTAGAATCCGTTCGAGGACCAAAAAACTGTCTGTGCGAGTACCGGAAAAGGGTTGAATTCGGGTGAGTACCAAAAAGTTTAGAATTCATTCGAGTACCGAGAAAATGTAGAAAACGTGCGAGTACCGAAAAACTGTCTGGGCAAGTACCGGAAAAGGGTTGAATCCGGGCGAGTACCAAAAAAATTTAGAATTTGTACGAGTCCCTGAAAATTATATAATCCGGGCGAGTATCGAGAAAACATAGAATCCGTGCGAGTACCGAAAAACTGTCCGGGCAAGTACCGGAAAAGGGTAGAATCCGTGCGAGTACCGGAAAAGTGTAGAATTCGTTCGAGTACCTGAAAATGGCAGAATCCAGGCGAGTATCGAGAAAAGATAGAATCCGTGCGAGTACCGGAAAAGGATAGAATCCAGGCGAGTACCAAAAAAGTGTAGAATTCGTTCGAGTACCTGAAAATGGTAGAATCCGGGTGAGTACCGAGAAAAGCTAGAATTCGTGCGAGGACCAAAAATCTGTCCGTGCGAGTACCAGAAAAGGGTTGAATCCGGGTGAGTACCGAAAAAGTTTAGAATTTGTACGAGTCCCTGAAAATTATATAATCCGGGCGAGTACCGAGAAAACGTAGAATCCGTGCGAGTACCGAAAAACTATCCGGGCGAGCACCGAAAAAGGGTAGAATCCGGGCGAGTACTGAAAAAGTTTAGAATTCGTTCGAGTACCTGAAAATTATAGAATCCGGGCGAGTAGTGAGAAAACGTAGAATCCGTGCGAGTACCAAAAAACTGTCCGGGCAAGTACCGGAAAAGGGTTGAATTCGGGGTGAGTACCCAAAAAGTTTAGAATTGGTACGAGTACCTGAAAATTATAGAATCCGGGTGAGTACCGAGAAAACGTAGAATCCGTGCGAGTATCGAAAAACTGTCCGGGCAAGTACCTGAAAAGGGTAGAATCCGGGCGAGTACCGGAAAAGTGTAGAATTCATTCGAGTACCTGAAAATGGTAGAATCCGGGCGAGTATCAGGAAAAGGTAGAATCCGTGCGAGTACTGGAAAAGGTAAGAATCTGGGCGAGTACCAAAAAAGTGTAGAATTCGTTCGAGTACTTGAAAATGGTAGAATCCAGGCGAGTACTGAGAAAAAGTAGAATCCATGTGAGAACCAAAAAAACTATCCGGGCGAGTACCGATAAAGGGTTGAATCTAGGCGAGTACCGAAAAAGTTTAGAATTCGTTCGAGTACCTGAAAATGGTAGAATTCGGGCGAGTATCGGGAGAAGGTAGAATCCGTGCGAGAACCAAAAAACTATCTGGGCGAGTACCCGAAAAGGGTTGAATCTGAGCGAATACCGAAAAAGTTTAGAATTCTTTCGAGTATCAAAAAATGATACAATCCGAGCGAGAACCCGAAAAAGGTAGAATCCATGCTAGTACCGAAAAATTGTCCCGACGATTACCCGAAAAGGGTTGAATCTGGGCGACTATCGAAAAAGTTTAGAATTCATTTGGGTACTTGAAAATGATAGAATCTCGGTGAGAACTAGAAAAATGGAGAATCTGTGCAAGTACCGAAAAACTGTCCGGGCGAGTACCGGAAAAGGGTAGAATCCGAGCGAGTACCGAAAAAGTGTAGAATTCGTTCGAGTATTTGAAAATGGTAGAATTCTGGCGAGTACCTAGAAAAGGTAGAATCTGTGCGAGTATTGAAAAACTGTTTGGCCGAGCATTGAAAAAAGGTAGAATTCAGGCGAGTACCGAAAAATGGTAGAATTCGGGCGAGTACCCGAAAACGGTAGAATCCGTGTGAGTACCGAAAAACTGCCCGGGCGAGTACCAGAAAAGTGTAGAATCCAGGCGAGTACCGGAAAAGTGTAGAATTCGTTCGAGTACCTAGAAAAGGTAGAATCCGTGCCAGTACCGAAAAACTGTCTGTGTGAGCACAAAAAAAGGGTAAAATCCGGGCGAGTACTGGAAAATGGTAGAATCTGTATAAGTGTCGGAATATGGTAGAATCCGAGCGAGTACCGAAAAAGGTAGAATCCGTGTGAGTACCGAACAACTGTCCGGGCGAGTACCGGAAAATGGTAGAATCCAAGCGAGTATCTTAAATTGGTAGAATCCGGGCGTGTACCGGAATATGGTAGAATTCGGGCGAGTACTGGAATATGCTAGAATCCGGGAGAGTACCAGAATATGGTAGAATCCGGGTGAGTACCGGAATATGATAGAATCTGGGCGAGCACCCAAAAATGGTAGAATCCGGGAGAGTACCGGGAAAAGGCATAATTCATGCGAGCACCGACAAAGTGTAGAATTCGTTTGAGTGTCGGAAAATGGTAGAATCCGGTCGAGTACCGGGATAAGGTAGAATCTGTGTGAGCATAAAAAAAAATGTCTGAGCGAGTATCGAAAAGGGTAGAATCTGTGCGAGTATCGGAATATGGTAGAATCCAAGCGAGTACCGAAAAATGGTAGAATCCGGGCAAGTATCGGGAAAAGGTAGAATCCGTGCGAGTACTGAAAAACTTCTCGGGCGAGTACTGGAAATGGGTAGAGTCCAGGCGAGTACCAGAATATGGTAGAATTCGTGCGATTATCGAAAAACCATCCGGGCGAGTACTGAAAAAGTCTAGAATACGGGCTAGTATTGGAAAATGGTAGAATCTGGGCGAGTACCGGGAAAAGGCAGAATCCGTGCGAGTACCGAAAAACTGCCCGGGCGAGTACTGGCAAGGGGTAGAATCCGAGCAAGTATCGAAAAAGTGTAGAATTCGTTCAAGTACCTTAAAATGGTAGAATCCCGGTGATTACTACCCAAAAAGTGTTATTTTGCGCCTTTAATTCATTATGTTTTAAGCACTTTTGTGTAGTAGTTCTCCATTTTTATTCCAATTGGCATGTTAAGGACCTAGCAATGACTTCTAATCATATTGGTGGCTAGTTTTAGTGTTTTGACAGCTTTTTGGATCATTAAGACAAGCCAAGTAAAGGAGAGAAGCAAAGAGGAAAATAGAGGATAGCAGCTGCAGTCTTCCTTTGCACTTTTGGAGCACTTCCCGAAGTCCATTTTCTACATGCTATATACCATTTCAAAGGTCAGGAAGTCAAGAATCCAAGGCTTCAAACCGTGTACAATTTGGAGCTGAAATGAGGAAGATATGGCCTTTGGAAGACAACTGCATCAAGCTGAGAGACAATTTCGCACCTTGCGAAATTGGAACTTCAACGTGCGAATTTCACACTAGCCCATGCAAGTGCGAATTTCGCACCAGCCCATGCGACTTTGGTGCGAAATCTCCTCTGTTCTGCCGACTCCACATGAGATCTTTTCTTTTGTATTTTTTTGATGTAAATTCCTTTCTTATCCCTGTAATTAGCCAATCACAGGCTTTGCTTTGTAAAGACTATAAGAGGGGTGGAAATCATCTCTCGAAACAACATAGGTATATTTTACACTTAGAAAAATACAGAGATCCTTTTGCTTTCCTTTTCTCTCTACTATTTTCTTTTTCTTGGAAGCCAAACAACCTCTGAGGATGTTTTCCCAAAGGATGAGAGGCTAAACCTTTGGTTTCTTGGAGTGAAGGAAGCTAGGTGAAAATTCCATATGCAAAAGTGGAAAACTCTTGTGCATTAAATACAGGTAGTTGGAGTTCATAAATGACTTTTAAATCTAAAGTTTTGCTTTAAATCCCTTAGAATCACTTTGAATGGCCAATACATGATAAGCTTTAGGTCTTTGATTACTACCAAAAAGTGCTATTTTGTAGACCTAATTATAATGGTTTTAAGCACCTTTGAGTAGTAATCATATTCATTTAACCCAATTAATTCATTAAGGTCCTTAGTAATTGGTTTTAACCATTTTGTGGCAAGTTTACATGTTTATATCAGCTTATGAATCAATTCAAGCATGCCAAATGATGGAGGAGCTACTTAGACAAGCCAACCAAAGAAGAAAAGCAAAGAGAAGCAAAGAGAAGCAAAGAGAAGCAAGGAGGAAAACAGAGGACAGCAGCTGCAGTCTTCTTTGGCACTTTTGGAGCACTTCCTGAAGTCCATTTTCTACATTCTATATACCATTTCAAAGCTCAGGAAGTCAAGAATCCGACGCTTCAAACCGTGTACGATTTGGAGCTGAAACGAGGAAGTTATGGCCTTCGGAAGACAACTGCTCCAGGTGTGCAAATGGTGTGCGAAAATTTCGCACACCCCTTGCGTGGTGCGAATTTTCCCCTGTTTTGCCGACTCCACACGAGATCTTTTCTTTTAGATATTTTTGTATAAATTTCCATTCTTCTCCTTGTAATCCACCAATCATAAGATTTCTTAGCTAGGAAGGTTGGAAAAACTTCTCTATTTATACTCCCTTGCATCCGTTGTAATAGATATGGAGAAATATATGTAAGATAGATACAGAAATATATAAAGCTTGGTTTTTCTCTCTTCTCCGGTTCTTCCCCATTTCTATTTTCTTAGTAGTCAAACATCCTTGGTGGATGAAATCCCCAAGGATGAGAGGCTAAAACCTTTTAAGTTTTTCAAAGTATGGATGTTATGTGATGGCTTGGATGCATTCCCATGGAAATTTCTCGCACCCGGAAGGTAAGGTAATCGTTTTTCATTAATAGTTCATTAATGCAAAGTTTAGTTTTTATTTCCATTGGATAACTTCCAATGGCCAATACTTGATAAGCTTTTGGATTTCTATCCATTAGTTATCTCCTACGAGCTATTGGAAGGTGAGGTTTTCAATTCCAAGTTTTGCATTAATCCATTAGAACCAATTTCAATGGCCATTGAAAGATGAGTTTATCACCTGGAATGACTTTGAGTTGCCAATATTTGGTAAGCTTTTGGCTTTAGACCATTAGTTATCTCTTACGAGCCATTCAAAGGAAGTCTAAGGTGAATAACCATTGATGAAATTCACTACCATCTGTTTTGCCATTTTAAAGGATTAAAACTTGATTTGCTAAATCCATACCGGTTCGGGAAGCAAGCATCACCATAGTTGCAACCCCAACGCGAGGAGCCTATCCTGAGATTTCCAATTTGCATAAGAGCGAGAGCATAACTATCCTATCTTTGAGAAACTTGTTTTTACACCCTTTCATTTTAGTTTTTAATGTTAGCTTAAATTAGTTTAAATCTTTTTAAAACATTTACATCTTCTTTTAAAGCTAACATCCATAAGAAAATCACCTATTTTCCTAATTTGAATATCACTTGTGTTTGTGAAAACCCTTCCCAGTGAACGATCCTAGAACCACTATGCTATAGTAGCTTGGCTACTTTAGTAATAGTATCTAAGGTATAAATTTTGTTGATACGCCTTTAAAGCTAAGCTACCATGAGTCGAATCAGTCTCTGTGGATACTTATTGCTAGATCCACATCAAACCATTAGTTACTATGTACGAGCCATTGGAAAGTGGCTCAAGGTGAAGACCCATAGTGTCTAAAGCCATCAATGGAACTTGACTACCATTTCTATTGACTTTTTATGGATTAAATCTTCATTGTTAAACCTATACTGGTTCCGGAAACAACCATCCTTTATGTTGTTGTCCCCAATACGAGGAGAAAAATTCGGAATTTCCCACTTTGCATTGTGAACTTGATCCTAGCAACCTTTAGCTCTGGGAGACTTTCTTTCTTCCATTTTTACCTAGTTCTATGTTAGTTTAGTTCCAAACACCACTTTCAAAAAAATTTTATTTTCTTTTAAACTTTAAGTTTTTGACAAAGGAAATCATCATATTCAATTTCTAATCTTGAGTCTATCACTGGTAGAATGAAAACTCATCCCAGAGTTCGACCCTAGAACTGCTATACTATAGTAGCTTTTCTACGCTAGTATGAGGTCATAGGATTTATAAATATTTTTTATTAAAACACCCAACTGAGCATGAATCACCCGGCGAGAACCGGGAAAAGGTAGAATCAATACGAGTACAGAAAAACTGTCCGGGTGAGTACTGAAAAAGGGTAGAATCCGGGCGAGTTCCGAAAAAGTGTAGAATTCATTCGAGTACCTGAAAATGGTAGAATCCGGGCGAGTACCGAAAAAAGGTAGAATCCGTGCTAGTACTGAAGAACTGTCCGGGCGAGTACCGAAAAATGGTAGAATCCGAGCGATTACCGAAAAATGGTAGAATTCGTGCGAGTATCGGAATATGGTAGAATCCTGGCGGGTACCGGAAAATGGAAGAATCCGGGCGAGTACTTAAAAAGTGTAGAATTCGCTCTAGTACCTGAAAATGGTAGAATCCGAGCGAGTACTGAGAAAAGGTATAATTCGTGCGAGTACAAAAAATTGTCTGGGCTAGTACCGAAAAAGGGTAGAATCCGGGCGAGTACCGAAAAATGGTAGAATATGTGCGAGTAACGTAATATGGTATAATCCGAGCGAGTACTAGAAAATGGTAGAATCTGGGCGAGTACCGGGAAAAGGTAGAAACCGTACAAGTACCAAAAAATAGTTCGGGCGAGTACCAAAAAAGGGTAGCATCCTTGAAAGTACCGAAAAATTTAAGAATCCGTGGGAGTACCGGAATGTGGTGGAATCCAAGCAAGCACCGGAAAATGGTAGAATCTGGGGCGAGTACCAAAAAAGTATAAAAGTCGTTCGAGTACCTAAAAATGGTAGAATACGGGCGAGTACTGGGAAAAGGTAGAATCCGTGAGAGTACCGAAAAATGGTAGAATCCGGGCGAGTACCGAAAAAGTGCAGAATTCGTTCGAGTACCTGAAAATGGTAGAATTCGGGAGAGTACCCGAAAAAAGTAGAATCCGTGCGAGTACCGAAAAACTGGCAGGGGGAGTATCGGAAAA